>NW_027550730.1:0-1719 GCF_008692635.1 Crocuta crocuta
CAAGAGACCTTGCAAACTTGCTTTAACCTCACCAGGAGTTTTCTCAACTTGTGGGCTCAGAATGGCTCCCAAAAAGAGGGGTTTTGAATGGGGAAATCTGTTAGACATGGAGATGCTCTACCCAGGTACCTCTTCAATGAAGGACTTGCTGGTTTATTGTGGGCAGTAAGGTCATCAGGTAACCTGCAGCTCTCAGCATGTTCAGGATCCATCTAAGCAGCTGAGAGCTACTCGGCGTTTCCTGGTGGCTAAGCAAGGTAGGGTATAAGGTCTGGCCATATCTGTAAGATGCTAGACATCCTAATGAACACAGGAGTGAGTTGCAGCTCTGTGGGACCTGCACTAAAGTTTTTCCCTTTCCTCAAATCTGCTTCCAAATCTCAGTGACTAAGAACAATGGGTATTTAGTTCCTAACATAGTGCATGCTCAGAGCGGGTGTTCTGGGGACTCTGACCTTGCTTTGCTTATGTTCCTGGATCAGGGATCTCATTGGACAAACTTCCAATACTGTATATCTCTTTCCTCAATTACTCTCTTTGCTATACATCAGTGATGGCCATAGCAGAGGGAAAAAGAATTCTGGAAGGTCTCACATTCAAATACTTTAGCCTGGAGATGGTAGATGTGACTTCTCTTCACGTTTCCCAGCCAGAAGTAGTCACGTAGACTCACCCCACTGCCTGGAAGTGTAGGAAATGCAATCTTATCATTAACCAAGAGGAGGAGGGACCTAGAAATATTTGGTCAAGTCCACAAATAACAAAAATATTTTCATTTCTCTTTCCTTCTCACTAATGTCCTAGTTTTATTATTTTCCACTTGGCTGCCTGAACTTATACCCTGCCAGCACACCCACAGATACTGCTGAGGGTTTTTACGAACCTCCTGGGACTGAGGATCACCAAGGGACTTCTCCCCTTTGCCTAAAATAGGGGCATATGTGTGTGTATGTGTGTGTGATATTATTTATAATACAAAGAGGGTTAAAGAAGACTATTTCTTATAGAATTAAGTTAGGCATTTGCTTAGCAACAAAAAAGTGGAGGAGGGAGTTGGGCAGGGAGGAAAAGATGTAATAGAAATCCCATTTTGGTGTTCATTATGGTGTCACTCCTACAGCAAAATTACCTTGTATCCCTGACAAAGATGAAAGGTATTACTCCTTCTGGTTATCAGCAACAACTCCTCTCATTAACCATTCAGCTCACCACTTAACCATTTATCCAAATGTGTATATAAAATTAAAAATAAATAAAAGAACTAATTCATAAAGGCACACTAGCATAGGAAGGTAAGGGGATGGCATAGGAGAAATGCTAAGGAAAAAAATAATATTAAACCCTATTTCACAAGGCACAGAAAAGAGATTTCTCATTAGTTCATCCATCTCATTATCTTCCCAGAAGATCTTTTAATATTCACTTCCACAAAGACGGTTTTTAAAGGTTCAGTTTCATCTTTCTTAAATGTAGGTTCAGCTAGCTGGAGAAAAATGCATGTTTTCCAGAAATGTGTTCACCTTTATCTATAATACTGACTCCTGCTGGGGGATGAGGAAAGTTTATTTTTTCAAAAACCTGTGACCCTAACTGTCAACATCACTGAGGTTAGAACAATAGAAAGAAATTTCTGAATTGCAATTAGAATGATCTAGGTTAGAGAATTGAAGGCAATTCTTTTTTTTTTCCTTACAAATAGTTTATTGTCAAGTTGGTTTC
>NW_027550731.1:0-1728 GCF_008692635.1 Crocuta crocuta
AAGTGATTTCAACAGGTTGGTTTCCAAAAGGTCATGTCTGTGGGGCTTCTGGCCGTTTCCAAGAGAGGCAGTTGCAGATAGAGGTTAAGTGCTGAGATTTCCCCCGCAGGTCTTCCTAACCCTTGAGTATCTGAGGGGCAGCACTACTAGGGTGTTGGAAAGGCCCAGGCACCATTTCTGATCCGGCATGTTGCCCCTCCCACCCCCACCAGCACTTCCGGTGATGAGTTGTTCGGATCAGCCGTCAGCCTGATCTCCTGAGTCTGCTCACCTAGGAGGCTCCCTGGGTCCCCCGCATGGGGGTCCAGTGGTGGGGCTTCTCCCTCTCATCTCCACTTACCACCCAGTCAAGCCACGTTGTCTTTTGCCGGGACCACTGGCCTCCTCGCTGCCCTCCTACAGGCTGGCAGCCGCCAGAGAGCCTTGGAAAACCCAAACTACATCATTTTGTGCCTTTGCACAACAGGCTCTAATGGCCTCCCGTGGCCCTAGGCGTGAGCACTTGACTGTAGCGCACCGGACCCTCATGCGTGGCCCGCATACTCAGTGGCCGCCTCCCCCGCCCCCTCGCTCCCCGCTAGCTCCTTTCCTTTGACATTCCACCTAGCAGACATGCCCTTCGGTCAGGTGTCCGGGTGTCTGGCTCGTCCTTGTTGGGGTCTCCTTGGAGGGGCCTTCCCCCGTCACTTCCCAGGAGTGAACACTTCACCGTCTCTGTCACGCGCCCCGCTGGTCGTCAGAGCCCTCATTACAATTTCAGGCTTCTGCGCCTGTGTCCTGTGTCGGTTGGCGTCTGTGACCACCCACAGTACACCCGGGCTCGCGGGGAAGGCGGGACGGCCTCTTCACCACCACGTGCCTCCCCGGTGCCAGCGAGGGCGCCCGCCTGGCTGCCACAGCTCAGCCCGAGTGCCAGGAGCTCTCCGAGCCCCGCTCTGTCAGTGCTGGCTAACCCCGCAGGCACAGAGATGGCAGTCCCGACCCCACAGCCTCCGTCCGGGGCAGAGATGGACACCCAGCACCAGCCACCCTCCCCAAACTCCTGCCAAGTGCTGTTGTTGAGCAGACACAGGCGATGTCATCTCCCTGAAATAAGGCTGCCCAAGAGCCCACTGTGCTGTCCCTCAGATGGGCCGTCGCGGGGTCATGGAGTTCCCTCAGGGCATGGCTCCCAGGTCTGTGACAGCTAGTGGGTGTCATCCCTCCCCAGTGACTGGGACACACAGAAAAAGATGGGCCCCGAACCTCAGTGGCAGACAAGCAGGCTGGACTGGTGCTTCCAGCGGCTAGGCCTCTCCTCTGCTGGGAGGACTCTTCCTGGCGTCGTGCGACACCTGTTTCTTGGGGCTCCAGGAACGCTCGGTACCTGCCGAGCACGGCGACTGGCAACACAGAGCTCCACTCACCGCAGGCTCGTGCTGCCCCGGCGTTGACGCCCGACGCTCACCTGGGATCCCATTTCTCTCCCCCAAACACCCTACAGACGCTCATCACTGGCAGTTTACAGAGGGGAACATTGGGGGAGGCTGCGTCACAGAGCCGTTTGGTAAACTGCCCAAGGTGACAGCACTTGTGAGGACCAGAGTGGATTCAAACTAGCCTGAGAGATGCAGGGCCTGTGCCCCTCGCCGGGGACTACAAGCTGGTGTTCTGGGTTTGCCCACGGCCCCAGAACTCGGGCAGTGGGGCTCTGCCTTGGGCTTGCGGCCAGGGGCCTCGAGGCCTCAC
>NW_027550732.1:0-1728 GCF_008692635.1 Crocuta crocuta
CGTGGGTTGACGTGGGAGGCTCTCTGGAGAAGCCTGGAGGGCTGGGTTTCCACGTCCGAGGCGTGTGCAGTCACGCGGACAGTGTCTTAGGAGATTTCACACCTTCCCCATCAGTTTGGGGACTTAAAAAATCTGTGCACCCATTTGCAGATTCTGACACCATGTAGTGCAGTTGTGAACCACGGTGTCTCCTGCCTCGGTGCTGACACGAGGAATAATTTCACACGCATTTTACTTACCCGTCTGATCATGTTAGCATTGTCCCCGTGCATGTGAATGGCGTCCCGCAACCCTTTGTGCACGGGCCTGCTCTGGGCCGGCGCAGAAAAGTCTCCAGTCTGGCTCTGGTGAAGCCGCCTCCTTGCCCCACATGTTTGACTTCCTCATTTTTATCTCCCAGGAGTCGGTGGGCCAGAGCTGGGGCTCCCTGTGGCACGTGGGGTCCCCCAGACGCCGCTGCCCAGGCCTCGCAATGTACAATCGTCTCAAAGGACAGAAGGAGCGTTCTTGTGAAAATTGTGTCTCTTTATGCTGTAGCTTTCCCATGACCTAGCCCGTTTCAAGGAGCACTATGAGAAAAAGATGAGAGCTTTGAAGGCAAGCGCGGTGGCAGCCACAGAGACTCAGCCGCTAAAGCAGAGACAGGAGCCGAAGGTAGTGTGGCTCACCTCTCCACCCGCCGCACGGACGCTGCTCATTCAGAGCAGACTGTGCTGTGAGCAGAAGTGCCAAGGAAACGAAGTTTGGCCCTTTCTGTGTGAACACTATTCTCAGAGTGTGGTCATGGGCTCCCACGGGTCACCGAGGCCCACAGAGCGGGTCCCTTAATTCTAAGACACTGTTTGCTGCCTTCTCTCTCGTGCTCGCACACATGGGCGGGAGGTCCCCGGAGGCCCCACCGTGTGTGCGATGCCGCGGCCAGAGACCTGTCCAGCCGTGCCGCACAGCACCACCTACTTTGTGGTTTGGAAAAACACGGTGATTTTTCACAAATGCACTTAGATGACACAGAACGGGTTTATTATTATTTTTAAATGAATATTCCTAAAAGTTTGATATGTTTTGGTCAATTTTCACTCTTCACCCAGTGAATGTAGATCAGTGAAAGCCAGATAAACAGACCTCGCTGGGGCCCTGGGCGTTTTTATGGGTACGGAGGGCTCCGGAGACCAGGAGGCCGGAGAACCACCAGCTTCGAACGTGGTGGCCGTCAGTTCTCAGCAGCGAGGTTTAAAAGGGCGCCGCCAAGCAGTCTTCACTCCCTGTAGCCCCTGTCCTGCTGTCCGTGACTTGCTTGTGTGTTGAATGGCGTCTAACTGAAAATACATGTTTCCTTAGAAGCAAGTGTTCTCTGTTACAGTCACCCGCTTAATTCCAGAGTGTTCTGGAGCCCTGGGCTCCCCAAAGTAGGAGCAAAATGCTGGGAATCACTTCTTTCCGTGGAGCCTCTGGTGGGTTCCCACGAGGGAGCGTCTGGGGCCTGGTGGGGTCTTCTGGGGAGCCCCGAGCTCAGTCAGTGGCCGTGAAGGCAGCGTGAAGGAGGCCAGCTCGGTGGAGGAATCTGGAAACAAGGGCAGACAGTAGGGTGTGGCAGGGCGAACAGCACGCGTTGGGGGGACAGTGAGCAGTAAGGTGGGTGGGTGGGTGAGGGCCAGGCAGTAAGGTGGGGTGAGTGGGTGAGGGCCGGCAGTAAGATAGGGGTGAGTGGGTGAGGGCTGGCAGTAAGGT
>NW_027550733.1:0-1728 GCF_008692635.1 Crocuta crocuta
ACCTGAGCCAAAGTCGGACACTTAACCTACTGAGCCACCCAGGTGGCCCTGAGTTTTCTTTTTGATCACATGATCACTTTTTCCAAGTAGAAATGGAATCTGCATTTCATGTATATATAAATATGTCAGTGGAGAAGTTTTAAAAAATTTTTTTGCCTTATTCTCATTCACATTGGTACTATGTTACTAGTAGAAGGATATGCACATGTAGTTTGAACGAAAGGTAAAAGAGGAGCTAGATGGTGGCTGCATTGCACAGGGGTGACTCCAGAGCTGTCAGGAGTTCAGTGGTTTTATTTTCTATCCTGCACAGGGAAACTGAGTCCCTGGGACTGACCAACCCTGATGGATCCCAAGAAGCTTTCAGTGGAACAGGGGAAAGAATTCTTAAAGCAGCTTGGAATTCCGCAGAGAGATGTAAGTGTGGGACTGGTTGGCAGGTGACGCGTGGAGGAAGGCGGTGGCACCTTCCCCTCCTGTGACCATGACCATGACCCTTGATTACCAACGTGGATATTTGCTGGCTGGCCAATGACAGGGATGTGCAGTGATCAGAGGGCAGGGTACAGGCCATCAGTTTCTGCCTGGGGACCGCTAGCATTCCCTAAGCACACGGCTTCCCTGTGTGGAGGTCATGGGCAAACTCACTGTTTAATTGGAGGAAAGAGCCTTTACTCTCTGAGTAGCATTGCATTAAAGAACTCACAGAATCAGGAGTTGGTTTATTATCTTCTAATATCTCAAGGCTTCCGCCTCCGTGCAGAACTCTGATTGTATCTTGATTCTCTTTTCTCACTGTCAGATTGACTTAATGACAGAGAAATGGGTCGTTGATGCCGCCGTGGAGGTTCTGCTACGGTTCCCACTGATGCCAGGAGAGGACCCAAGTGCCCGCTGTGTCTCGAATAAGAAATGTCAGCCTTCAGCGGGCCGGCTCACGGCCTCCCAAGGACACAAAGAGCAAGAGAAGAGGTGGGGCAACTGTCAGGGGTAATGGGGGTAGAGCCTGGGGGAGTCCCTCCGGGGCGCAGGTGTGGGCTGTAGACTTCTGCTCAGACATGGGGGAGAGGCTTCTGACTGTCCCTCACTGTCACACAGGTTTTTCTTTGTGAGCTGCCTAGCGTGAATTTGCACGTGGATGTGTGCTTGCACAGGCATCCTCAGGTCGCGTGTTCCCGTGCGGCTCTGGGCACGCCTCTGTTGAGAAGTGGCATGTGGTTCGGAGTCACATATGACATTTCATGGGTGTTCATTAGTGTCACATCAAACCTCCACAAGCCTCCGTCAGGGGAAATCACAGGTTCACTCAGGAAGATGTTTTCTGGAAATACGTAGGGGAAAAAATCGATTAGTGTTGGTCTGCTTATTGGTTTTGATAACTAGGGGTAGATGCTTTAAGCTTGGAGGACGCAACTGGACAAAAACCCAGAACACAGGCCTGAGTGACAGAGGTTTTCAGATGGGACTGCACAGACCTTCATGGTTGCCAGTCGCATTGTACCATGTTTATACCAAGTGGCCTTTTCTGAGGCAGTGTCCTATTCTGGGAGTAGGTAACGATGGAAAACAGATCATAAAACGGCACAGAATGGGACCTCAGTGCAGCAGAAGACCACATCACTGTGGGTGTCATTCAGTGATCAGTGAGTCCCCCACCCATTCCATGCAGAGAGGTAAGGCTATGAGGGACTTCTGTGTCCATGTCTACTCATTTCTTTTTTTTTCTTT
>NW_027550734.1:0-1730 GCF_008692635.1 Crocuta crocuta
CGTCCTCTCGGCTGACAGTGGAGCCGTGTGTGCACACAGCTCTCGGGCTTTCTGCGCCTGTGGGTGTCTGGACCTCGAGCAGACAGGAGTTCACGCTGGCGTGTTTCACTCTGGTCTGAACCACAAGTTAACTTCTAGTGAAAAAATAATTTTCTCAGGGGGGCCTGGGTAGCTCAGTGGGTTAAGCGTCTGACTCTTGATTTCAGCTCAGATTGTGATCTCACAGTCTGTGGGATCAAGCACCACGTCGGGCTCTCTACTGATAGCACGGAGCCTGCTTAGGATTCTCTTTCTCTCCCCCCTCCCCTGGCTCATGTGCGCGCGTGCGTGCATTCTCTCTCTCTCTCTTTCTCTCAAAATAAACTTAAAACTATATCTCCCGGAGGGGCTGAGGACCTGAAGGCACGGACACATGATGGAGGCGCCACCCTATTCCGGTCTCTTCCTTCTGATGTTTTGATTCAGGTCACAGGGTCACTGCACCCCACCTGCACTGCTGGGTGCTGGGAGCGCAAACACAGGTGGTCCAGGCGAGTGCCTGCTCTGGCCCTCAGGGACAGAAGTCTCAGGATTCAGACCCCTCCTTCCTCCTCCCTGTGTAGTCCGAGGGCACGGAGGAAGGCTCCCCCAGCATAGGAGCCCACTGTACGCAAGTGCCGTCCCGGGGAGCCCCGTGCCCCACAGGCTTTTTGTCTGTGGCATCCCTCACCCCCGCCCCCCCCGCACCCCTGCTTCCTCTCCCTGTGAAACCTTCCCTCTCCCTGGGGAGATTTCCATATGAGGCCATAGACTCCCTTGTGTCTCTTTCCTCAAGTACTGGGTCTCGTAAAGCAGAGGCAGGGGCACCGAGTGAGTGTCTGATTCCGGCGGACGCTCCTGTACTGGAAGTGGCCGAGCGCACTCGGAGAAATATGAGAGCGCTAAATGTGATCACGTCCGGCAAAGAAGGAAGCTGAAGTTCAAATAGAACCCGGACACGACTTCCAGGTGGTGTGCGTCCACACGGAGCCTGGACTCTTCCATAAGGAGTCAGACTTAAGCGCGTGCGGTCACACCCTGGCCCGCTGACCTGTCTGCACAGGCTCTCGCTGCGGTCAGCATTGGGTCGTGCTCGCGCTCTCTGGCCTGCGTGGACCCCATGCCCCAGCCTAGGCCTGGCGCAGCTCCCTGCTTTGGGGTGGCCGGGGCAGTCACAGTTGCATGCTGCAGTGGGCGGGTCATGCCCCAAGAGCCGTCCTCGGGCAGTTCAAGGAAAAGCCACACTTGGGGAACTTCAGGGAAGGTACACAAAGTGTGTGTTTCTCTGAAGCCACAGGGACCGCCGGGCTGGGGTGGGGGCTGTGGATGTGTGGCAGCCGGTGACATGGATCCGGGCGGCTCAGCGGGAGGCTGCTCATTCCTGGGTTTGGACTCGGCTGCTTACTTGGCAGAAAGGAGCCTCCTCAGCCTCTGGGGACATTCCTGTGCCTCTGTGCGCACTCCTCTCCCCGGGTGAGCCTGGACTGTTTTAGGAAGAAAGGGAGCCGGTTCAGGGGGTGACGGGGAGGCGTCCCCAAGACACTGACGGCCCGTGTCCCTTCTTGCAGCAGTCTTGTGTCAACTGCGGCCGAGAAGCCCTGAGCGAGTGCACCGGCTGTCACAAAGTCAACTACTGCTCGACCTTCTGCCAGCGCAAGGTGCGTCCCTGCCCCCGGCCTGGTGCCCTGCTGCCGCCCCGCCCCCTGCTCATG
>NW_027550735.1:0-1731 GCF_008692635.1 Crocuta crocuta
TGACCTGAGCTGAAGTCGGATGCTTAACCAACGGAGCCACCCAGGAGCTCCCAAAAATAACATTTTAACAATTGGTACTATAAAAGATTTTTAAAAATTAGAAGTATTTGACTAGACTGAAAAGAAAAAAGAAATAGAATAAGACACAACTTAAATCATAATGAAAGGTGACAATCCTAGGATTTGTGAATAAAGCACAGTTACAATGAGAATATTATGAACAATTGCTTGGTAAAAATTGTATTAACAAGACATATTGTACAAATTTCTAGAAACACAAAAATTATCTAAACTGACTCATCTACAGTATGACAACAGACCCATAAAAGGTAACAAAATTGAATAAGGAAACCTAAATCTTCCAAAATAATAATGCTCAGTGCCATATGACTTTAGTGGTGAACTCTATCAAACATTTAAAGATAAATTAACAACATACTTCACAATACTTCCAAAAACTAGAAGAGCTCAAAGCACTCCATAAATCATTTTATGAGGCAACCATTACCCTGATACCAAAGACTGATTGATAGGAAAAAAATACCGAGTAATATCTGTAAGAATAATAATGTGAACAATCTTAAATGAAATGAAAGCAAACTGAATCTAACAGCCTCTTAAAGAGCACATTAAAAGATTCACACACTATGAGCAAGCAGGATTTTCCCAAGAATAAAAGTGTTTCTATATAAGAATATCAAATAATGTCATTGACTACAATAGCAGATTAAAGGTAGAAACATACATGATAATCTCAAATGATACAGACAATGCATTTAAAAATCTATCACTCTTTCTTGTTAAAAACATTAATAAAAATAGGTATACAAGGAAATTGTCTCAACGTAAGCAAGAGAAGTTTCACAAAATCCCAAAGCTTACATTATATGAAAAGGGAAAAACTGAAAGCTTTCTTCCTAAAGTGAGGAACAAGAAAAATTTGTCAATTTTACCACTGCTATTCAACATTGTACTTAAAGTTCTATATAGAGTAATTGGAACAGAAAAAGAAATAAAAGATACTCATATTGGAAAATTAAAAGTGAAACAAAATCTATTCACAGACGACATAATTCCCTACATAGAAATCAACCAATCCCCACGGAAGTTAATAGAAATAATGAATCAATTTATCAAATTCATAGGTTAGAAAATTAACATACAAAAATTTGTTATATATTTACAGACCTGCAAAAAAAATCAGTAAAATGTATATTAGGATGTCAATAGTCTGTTTACAATAGTGTCTAGAAAAATTAAGCAAAGAAAAATAAATTTACTAAGGAAGCAAAAGAATTGTTTGCTAAAAACTACAGATGATTTCTGAAAGAAATTAAAGACTTAAATAGATGGAAGGAAATCATGAATTCATAAAAATAAAAATTAAGTATTATTAAGATGTCAATATTACCTAAATGATCTGCAGATTCAATGCAATCACTATCAAAATTCCAAGCTTACTTCTTAAAGTGGGGAAGCTGGTATTCAAATTTATATGGATCACAAGAAGTCATGGATAGCAACAAAATCTTGAAATTAAGATCAAAGTTAGAGGGATCATAATTTCTCATTTCAAAATTTACTGTAAAGTACCAGTAATCAAAAAGGTGTGGTATTGAATAAGGATCTCTGTATCTCTCTCTCTCTCTCTCTATTTTTCATCTATCTATCATATATACCATATCTATATAAATGAAATAGAATTGAGAGTCCAGAAGTAAACCTACACCT
>NW_027550736.1:0-1733 GCF_008692635.1 Crocuta crocuta
CTCCAATGAGCAGTAATCAATTTATTTATTCATTCTTTCAGGAAATATTCTTTGAGCTCCTAATGGGAACACAGTAGCATGCTAGGAAAGATGGCATCTATGAGTAGCTTATAATCCTATTGTGGAGAACACATGCTAAAGCTGAATGACAGCAGATACAAGGGATGCCTTATTAAACTTAAAAATAAAACTGCTGGTTATTTAACCCAAAAAAAAATGAATTGATTCTGGAATAGCAGGGAACTGAAATCCAGAATAAGCAAATTATGACAATATCATAGGCACGTGGGTAGAACAAAGGAGAGGAACGCTTTTTTATACAGGAAAGAGGGAAGGGACAAGGGCTGTTCTAAACCAAAAGTCTATTGGAGTAAACTGGGAGTTAGAAGTACAGTGGCTTTTCAGTGGCTGACATGTGACAGTGTCTCATTGGGTAGGCTGTTGCCAGGGTGGAGGAAAGCTTTTCTTCCTCCCATTAACACAGTAAAGCGGTATTGAAGCCCAAGGTCTGTTTCTTTCTATTAAGTCTGAAATAGACAAGGAGTGCTAGGGCTTGAGAGCTCCCTCTTCTGGCCTCTGGACTTCATGCTAAAAGCTTTCCATTTGTTAATGTTCACAGCATAAAGACAAATAAGGGCTGGGGTCAAGCGTAGTATATTCGAGAAGGCTGGTCCATTGTAAACTGGCTTTAGGTAGACTTATCATGGGCCTTACGAAGGACAGGAGCTTGAGATAGGCATTAAAGTGTTGTGTATTGCGCTTCAGGCTTGAGGAATAACGGGAGTAAAACGATGTGGTAAAAATACCCACTGCACCCAAATATAAGTGTGCAGGAAATAAAACTGACCTGGGCAAAAGGCTGACATTGAGGCATATGACATAAAATTTACATTGAGACTATACCCAAAGGGTCAGGAATGTAATTAAGGAAGCTTAAGATAAAAGAGGACCACGGAATGTTTCTTATCAGAGGGTAGCACTAATTGATTGCATTTGTAGGGTTCTGACAGGGACGTGCCCAAAGGAGAGATCAGTTGGGAAGTCCTGGCGTAGAGCTGGCAAAAAGGTGTAAAGTTCTGAGCTCATCTGGCCATAGTGGGAATTGAAAGAAGCTGAAACCAAGGCAGACCTCACAGCAGGGCAGCCAGTGATGTAGGGCCTGTTTTAGTAGCAGTTCTCCAGAGAAACAGAACCCAGAGGTTAACATAAGGACTTGGCTCATGCCATTATGGAGGCTGCTAGAGACCCATGGCAAGCTAGAGACCTGGGAAAGCCGATAGCGTACGTCCAGTCCAAAAACCAGTGGGTTCAAAACTCAGGAAGAGTCTGAAGGCAGTAAAAGCAGTCCGAAGGTAATCAGGCAGGAGGAACCCTACCTTACAGAAGCCTTTTGATTTGATTCAGGCTTTGACCAGTTGGATGAACCCACTTACATTAGAAAGAGCGATCTGCTTTACTCAGTCCACTGATTTACATGTTAATTTCATCGAAAAATTCCCTCACAGAGACACCCAGACTAATATTTGACCAAATATCTGGGCACCTGGTGGCCTAGTCAAGCTGACACATGAAACTAACCATCACAGGGATGCACTTAGAAGGACCCTGCTTGGGGTTTAATGCTCTGTGGTTACTCTCTTAAAATTCTTAATAATTTTACCTTTGAATCTGTGTTTTATAAGTAAAGCCCAGTGGGACAATGAAACTGGAATTGGCTTGGAGCCAATGTTCAC
>NW_027550737.1:0-1735 GCF_008692635.1 Crocuta crocuta
ACATTAATAAATACTTGTAATAATATATTTTAATTAATAAATAAACAGTAATAAATATTAATAGTAATTTATTAATAAATAGTAATAAAATTAACCATTAAAACACTCAATATAAGTTACTTATATATTTTTCTTCAAAATGTATTGCCAGTTTTTGCCACCTTCATTAGTTTCTAAGGCTACTGTGAACAAACCAACATACACCAGATGCCTTAAAAACAACAAATATGTATGGTCTTGCAGTTCGTGAAGTTTTAAGTCCAAAATAAAGGTGTCATCAAGGCCATGCTCCCTCTGAAACCTGCAGAGGAATCCTTCTCTGTCACCTTCTACCTTCTGATAGGTTGCCTTCAATCACTAATGTTTGTTGGCTTGCAGATGCATTGCTCCAATCTTCCACCTCTACGTGGCTTTCTCCCTGTGGCTTTCTGTCTTCAGGTGACTGTCTTATTATAAGGACACCAGTCCTACTGAATTACAGGCCCATACTCCTCCAGTACAATCTTCTCTTCACTCATCATATCTGCAATGACCTCAGTTCCAAACAAAGCTACATTCTATGTGTTAGGACCTCAACATATCTGTTTTGAGGGGACACAGTTTAACCCATAATACTTCTCTTCCACAATCTCAGTCTAAGCCACAACTATCTATCATCTGAAATGCTGAAAAGGTCTCCAAACCACTCTTTCTGCCTCCACACTGACCCCGTGCCTCACAGCTCACAGTCACTTGCACACACACAAGTCTGTCTCCATAGAGAATGTCAGATTTTCAAGCTTAACTTCATTTATATCTATCCCCTATTTAAAATCCTCCAATGACTCCTAAGTACCAGAATAATAAAACCCTAACTTCTTACAAAGGCCTATTGAGCCCTACAGGATTGGGCCCTGCTGCCAAAATTCCTCTCGTCCATTTCCCTCTGGGCCCTCTGGTCTTCTGACTGCTATTGGGACATTTCAAACTCACTGCTGTCTGAAAATCTTTGTCCATGCTATTTCTCCTCTTGGAATATTCTTCTTCCTTCTGCTATCAAATAGCCATCACACAATTATGTTTTCTCTCTCTACCACATCCAAGTTTCCCTCTCTACTGGATTACTCCCAAATACCTTACAAACAGGCTTTAACATGGGAGAAAACATACAGGAGACAAACAAACCCAAACCTCCTCCTTGATTCAGGTGGTACCTTATATTTCCCTTAACTTTATGGCAAAACTCTTTGAAAGAATTGTCTACATTCAATACCTTCAATTCTTGTCTTCCCACTCTTTTCCTCTTTTCCTTTTAGACTTTCCATTTAGAAAAGTATAAAAAACACTCCTGTGCCCATCATCAACTTCAACAACTTTTTAATATATTTATATCTAAAAAATTCTGAGTATAGATGGCACACCATGTTACATTACTTCCTGGTGTGCAGCACAGGGATTCACAACTCTCTACATTATGCTGTCTCAACACAAGTGTAGCTGCCATTTCTCACCCCACAATGCTACTACAGTACCACTGACTATATTCCCCGTGCCGTACCTTTCATCCCCTGACTTATTCATTCCTTAACTCTAAGCCTGTACCTGCCACTCCCCTTCACCCATTTTGCCAACTTCAACAATTATCAACTCTGCCCAATACTGTTGTGCTCTTGATTATTTTGAAACACATTCCTGATATCATATAATAAATATTTTAGTATGTATTTCTGAAGACAGAGACTCTACTTAAAAAAAA
>NW_027550738.1:0-1736 GCF_008692635.1 Crocuta crocuta
ACATACTTTAAAAATATATATTGTGCACACCAAACAGAACAGTGCTGCTACTGATTTGGCCCAATTCGTGCTGTCATTGATTGCTTTATTTTTGTGGGTTTTCTGCTTAAAATATATTCTTTTATTTCAAGGTATAAGAGAATTACTATAAGTCCATACAATACAAGCTTATATCACCTCTTGATATAAATAGTCCAGTTTTCTACTACGTCAATTACAAATGGAATTAATGACAATTCAGAATAACTCTTGGTAGCTGTCATTTAGAAAGCTCATTCACTCATTCAGGAGACATTTACTCAATGTTTATTGTTTGCAGGTATATCCTAGCCAGCCTCAAGATATAAATAAGAAAAATACATAGACTTCTAATTTAATAAGAAAATGAAGTTTGCAAATAAGTAACAATAATATAAATTCATATGCCTTTTGAACTAGGAAATTTTTAAAGCAGGAATAGGGACTCAGATTATCCATTAAAAATTTCTTTGTAAAAAGTAGTTTCTGCTCTAAAATGAATGTATTTTGGTCTCCAACAATGTTAGATTATGAGCCATAAATTTCTGCGCAATGTTGAGACAAAGAATACTAAAAGCAAGAAAAAGCAATCGCTACTAGTCTTGAAAACATTTAAAAATATTCTGACATATATTTTATAAGTTATGGGAATAAACCTTTTATATTCAATAGAAAACCTGACATTTCCTACACACTAAAATGTGAATACTGTTTTATAAGCATATCCTTTCATAAAAATCATGCTAATAAATACAATGGCAGGATACATAAAATTTCCATTGCCTTTCAGTTGCATGTACTCAAAAATGTTAAGTAACAGCAAATTGAGAAAAAAGGAAATAATCTCAAACTCCTAATTCTGCAGGGAGAACGAAAAAAGTTGACAGCGTTTATCCTTTTATTTAGTGAAGCTATATATAATAATGCTAAAGAGTGAAGAGTTTATAATCAAACAGACATTTATTGCCAGACCGTAGTTTAATCTAGGCTCTAATTCTCAGGAGTAGAGTCATTTTATGAAAGGGTTAGGTTTTAAAGCCACTAAATAAGATGAAAACATAGTACACAAAAATTACCTTTGAAGTCCCTTTGAGAATTGAGCCACATTGGAAAACAACACATTGTCTTTTAGTAAGTCACAATCACCATTTTCTTTCTGTCTTGTTTCTTTTAAGTACCAGATAAATTAGTACGTGTTTATAGATCACATTGTACAAAAATAAATAAACTCTAAATTCCCATGAGTGTTGAGAGTGGAATAATAGGATCATCAAAATTTAAAATATTATTAATTTAAAGTGTTATTTTGCTTCCTATCTTCTGCCCTACAAGTATTAGTGAATTCACAAGACTATGCTTGTATAATGTGATACCATTGTAAGGATAGATAAACTTTCTTATTCATAAATTAATGGAAATGAAATCTCTTCCTCAGAGCTATTTGGGAAAATTAAGTGATAAATATATATAATTTATATAATTCATATATATAAAGTACTTAGGACAGTGCCTGTCACATGGTAGGCATGTAATACATGATAGCTATCATTCTTTCGCTTCAGCAAATAATTTTTTCTTGTGAATAAATGTTAGTGATGTGAACAAAGTATTACCTTCCAGTTTTAAAAAATGTTTTTAAGTTTATTTATTTATTTTGAGACGAGAGAGAGAGGCAGGGAGGGGCAGAGAGAAAGGGAGAGAGAGAATCCTAAGCAGGC
>NW_027550739.1:0-1732 GCF_008692635.1 Crocuta crocuta
AACTAATTTGACAATAAACTATTTGTAAAAAAAAAAAAATGCTATGTAATCAGTTGGGTAAACTTTCACTTCCCAAGTTACTAAAGTGAGGAATAAGATTAGTCCAAAGAAATACTACCACTTGCTATTCAGCAAAGAACTAAACATTTTAACCCAAACTATACTTGAGAAAAGTCTGAATTTCATTCATTCACTTAGTAAAAATTTATTTAGTTCATATAACATACCAAATACTTCTCCATAGTCTATAATATAATGCTACTCTCTTTATGTACACTCTTAAATCTATGAATCAAATAGATTTTCTGAATATTCTTGGATAAACTGTTGTTCCTAGCCACTTAGTTTCCTATTTTATATTTTGTTGATTCCTCATTGTAAGTCACAAAGTCAGTAAAACAATGATAATCAGAGTAGATATCAAAAGGACATTTAAATTGGAATCGTTTTCTATTTACCAAAGATACTCTGAAGGACATTTTTTCAAGCAGTTACACATTTACATAGGACATTCAACAATATCATACTTGCAAAGTAGGTAGACATTTGGCATTTCAGATTTGAGATGATGGGATTAAAGTGGCAATATGTGAAAGCTGTGATTTGGACTAACTGAGAAAAGATGAGGAGAAAATTATATTTTAATTAGTAAGAATAAATATGTGCAGGTGAGCAGAGTAAAAGAAAAAAGTTTTAAATAAAAAATATTTTTGAAAAAATGCAATTTAGAAGTTCTTCTTATTAATATTTTATCTCCATAAACTGATGAATTAAAATATGCTCCACATCCAGCTCTGAAAATAAAAACCTAGGTTGATGTATAAGAACTCAAATACATAACTAAAAGAAATTAATTTGGTTATTTGAAGTGTAAAAATGAAAAATTAGCTTTGGTTAAAATTATAAAGGAAACCAATTTAATTATAAGTGAAATACAATTTTATTTGTATTTAATAGAAAACATAAAATAAGTTGCTAACACAAGTGCTTTTGGAAATGCAAAGCATTGGTAGATATGGGAGAAGGTTAGAGAATATTTACACACAGTAACCACAAAATAAATTAAGTCTATACTTAATCTAAACCAATATACACCTAAATTTCTGTACACCATGGACAAAGAGTTGTTCTAAAATATTCACCAGTTAATTTCAGTAGTAAAATTCCCAGGACTGTTGACTTAGAACATTTGAGAGCTGCTAATGAGAATTTTTCACTTTAAGTTGTAAGCAAAATGTGTCATAAGGGGTTGAATTTGTTCACCAAAGTTAAGATAATTAAATCACTATAACCTCACAGTTCACCCAGTCCATAAAAACTGTGCCGCTTCCTATCATGTCAGAACTGTAACTGTGAGTCTTCTTTTTTCAATGGGTTATTAAAATAAATAAATTATTCTAAATATTAACTTTAAGCACAGTGCAAAATCTTAATTTTAAGTCTCATTTTTTCATAAGGATGTCAACAAGCTAATATACAGAGTTGGAATGTTTTGTACACCACTGATGAACAGATCAGAGAGAATATAAGATGGAAACAGAAAATACTTATGGGAAGTGGAAAAATCTAGGACAAAGTATGGAGTGTTTTTTAATTATGGAATATTTTTAAATAGCTAAATTATTGAAATGTCACCAAAAAGAAAAGTATTTCAGAATGACTTTACTAAAGGTAAAACCTAACTAGAGGCAGAAACAAACTGCCCCTTAGTCCCAGGGAGAAAAAAAAAAAA
>NW_027550740.1:0-1737 GCF_008692635.1 Crocuta crocuta
ACAACACAGGACACCTTTATCACTTCAGAAATTCCAGTGGTTTTAAGGATTCTGTGCCAGACTGGGGGGTGGAGGCCAAATATATGCTTCTTATGATAAATCACAGTGTCAGAGCCTGTGAGTTCGGGCACCTTGGAGTGTACAGATTTTTGTGTGTGATGGCCAGGGACAGTTGTTTCTCTTCAGCTGCTACTGTTCTTGAGTTCTGATACTGATGCTTTTTGCATTTTGCAGGTCAGGAGGCAGGTAACTGCCTTTTCAGTGTTATTTCCAGACATGGACTAGCTGGCCGGTCGTGTTCTTTGCTGGAATCCCATGGATTCTGAGGCCAGTCTTAGAAGTGTGTGAGGAAGATTAGCTGGTTTTAGAGCTGATTCTCAGGAGGTCTCTGCACTGGATGGACTCCTCCAGCCCCAGGAAGCCCTCGTTGCAACTCTGATCTGCTTGCCCTGGTGTGACGGGTACCAGGGCAGGGACAGAGACAGGGGCAGTGCCGGAGGGCCAGAGGTCAGAGTTGGTCGGTGAGGCCAGGCTCATAAAGTCTGGGTGTTAGTGTCGGCCCAGAAGTGCCTCGTGAGCACAACTCTTTGCTCACAGGCATCAGTAGTCCGTGGGGATGCCAGGTGCTCTCTGTCAGCGGTGTGCCTGGCCACACATGTGTGCGCACGCCTCAGAGCCCCCAGCTCATCTCCTAGGCCTCAGCCAGAGGGTGGGGGCTGCTCTCAGCGCCGTGTCCTCGGCCGGAAGGCCTCCCCCCTCCTGGTTGCATGCCCTGCGGGCCCTCCTCCTGCATCTCCCACGCTGCCCCCCAGGCGGCTTGGCTGGGTCTTCCTCTTGTTTCCTGAGCCCTGGGTGTCACCTTGAGTCCAGCGCATCTCCACATGGCACTGCCCGTTACTTGGTGTCCCACTGCCGCAGGTTAATGGAGTCCAGAAATAGAGAGAGCTTGGCCCCTCGACAGGGCCCCAGGTCGCCCTCACTGCGGTGGGTGCCCACATCGGGGACACTGAAGCTGTGGATGCAGGAGACAGTGAGGCTGTGGCAGGAGCCCGAGTTTGCTCAGCAGGTATTTCCAAGTAGAATGTGGCCTTTTCTATGAATTTGTCTGTTAGGACCAGGTGTCTGCTGAGCACAGATGGGCAGAGAGACCAGAAAGCAGGACTTGGTCACATTCAGGAGGTGTCCCCCCACGGCTGTGAAGTCAGGCCAGAGATGAACAGTTCCAGTGACACCAAGCAAGAGTTGTCACAGGTTAGAGCCCACGTGGGGCATCCTGGGAGTGCCCTCTGAGGGCAGGGCATTGGTTCTTACTCATCAGATGCCTCCAGCCTAGACCCAGGGGGCTGTGTGTCTAGGCAGCAGCCTGGAGCCACATGGGCGTGTCCCACCTCTTCACCTTGTACTGGCTCGCATCTTGAGCTGCCCCTGCACGCTGGTGGCTGGGACACTGAGCAACAGAGGCCTGGGCTCTCGCCCAGCAGCCCCCATGCCCAGTCATTGAAGGAGAAGCCTTGAGGGGGTTGGGGATGCAGGGGCTGGTGGACCCTTCGCTACTCTGAAGTTCTGTGTCCTGGGGACCCTGGAAGTCTTCACAGCTCACATTCTCTGTCCCTTTTGGCCTCCAGGGACAGAGAAGAGCCACCCTCCTGGCCCCATGATTCTGCAGGTGGTCCCTGGAAGCCTTGCTTCCGCCCCATTCTCACACCACCTGTGGCTCTGCTGCTGCTTCCCGGGAAA
>NW_027550741.1:0-1738 GCF_008692635.1 Crocuta crocuta
GGACAGTCTGCAGAAATGTGTCTTCAGTTTTGACAGCAATTGCCAAGAGTGAGTATTTACCTGGGGCCTGAGAACATGGGCCATAGACCCAAGGCAGTAGATGGGGAGGAAGGGCTGACCAGGGCAATCAGAAGGGACTTCCTGGAGGAGATGAATCAGAGTGGGACAAAGAAGGGCAAGGAAGGGAAAGAGAAAGAGTGATCTTTTCAGGTAAGCAGAAATATTTGATAAAGGCCAACAGGAGAAGGATGAATAAAGCTCGTGCTACCTTGGGAATGAGGTTGGAGGGTTGGCAGGGGCTAATCTTAAGGACATTCATGAGCCACACAGAGGGGTCTGAACTTTATCCTGGAGTTCCCAGGGAGACATGGAAGGTGTGTGAGCAAATGAGGGTCATGGTCAAAGCTGTTCTTGGACATTTGACTTGAGAAGACCAACTGTCATATAGACACAGAATTTGAGGAGATGATGGAGAGGAGGAGGCTTGAATTAGGTGGAGAAATGGGGCAGATTTCAGAGAAACTAAGGAAGAATGGGCAGGGGAAGATATTGTGAAGGAAAGAAGGGAGATGAGTGTGATACCCAAGCTCTGCCTAGCATCTGGGACATGATTCCGTTTACAGAGATGGGAGGTGGAGGGAGAAGCATGCCTGGAGGACACTCTGTTTTGGAGGGGACATGCTTCTGAGGTTCTGGTTAGAAGGTACTCCTAGGGGTTCATGTGGGTTAAGGAGCTGATCTCTATGGCCTGGCCTTTCAGGAGCCCCAGTGAATATATTGCTGCCATCTTGGAGCTCAGTGCCCTTGTGGTGAAACGGCAACAGCAGATGTTATTGCACACGGACTTCCTGTACTACCTCACCCCTGATGGGAGGCGCTTCCGCAGAGCCTGTGCCCTGGTGCACAACTTCTCAGATGCCGTCATCCAGGAACGGCGCTGCTCCCTCATTACTGAGGGCTCCCATGACTTCCTCAAGGCCAAGGCTAAGGCCAAGACTTTGGACTTCATTGATGTGCTCCTGCTGGCCAAGGTGGGCTTCCCTGGGATCAGAATTCAAGAGTTAGAATGGACCTTGACTTCAAATGTCAGATGGAAGGACTTGAACTTGTTCCAGTGGGTACTGAGGAGCAATGAAAGGTGCTTGAGGAAGGGAGAGACAGATCAGGGATACGTTTTAGACGTAACTTTGTAGAAGTCTGCTTGGAAGGCATAAACAGGAAGCTGGAGACAGGAAGACCTGTGGGATAGGGCTCTAAAGATGATGAGGGATGAATCTTGCTTTGATGATGGAGCCTGAGGGACTGTTTCAGGTTAGACTCAGATACCCTCAGAGCTAGTGTGATTCAAGAGGTCTTGCCCTTTCTCCAGGATGAAGATGGGAAGGAACTGTCCCCTGAGGACATCCGGGCTGAAGCTGACACCTTCATGTTTGGGGGTAAGCGTCCCAGTGCGGGACCACAGGGCAGTAGGAGTCTGTCCAATCCCAGGGACTTGGCAGGTGGGCCCTGGACCACCCCATCCCACCCCATCTTCCCCATCCTCCCTGAGGGCCTTAATTAAGGGCGCTGTCCGCCCCTCTGGTGCTGAACAAGCCCAGAGACCCAAGCCCGTCTGACTGCCTCTCAGGCCATGACACCACGGCCAGTGGTCTCTCCTGGGTCCTGTACAACCTTGCGAAGCACCCAGAGTATCAGGAGCGCTGCCGGCAGGAGGTGCAGGAGCTCCTGAGAGACCGTG
>NW_027550742.1:0-1738 GCF_008692635.1 Crocuta crocuta
CCTACACCAGGAGCCCAGAGCCCCCAGACCCTACACCAGGAGCCCGGGGCATGCAGAGCCCCCAGACCAGAGTATGTTACCTTCCAGCACCCCCACTGAACCCCCACTGCATCCCCACAGCGCCCCCACTGCGCCCCCACTGCACAGCCTAAGTAATATCTACCCAGAAGTCCCGCTGTTCCCCAAACACACTGTGCTTCCTGAGCACAGGACCTGGGGAAAGTCACTTAATCTAGGCTTTATTTTACTCAACTATAAAATGGGTATAATAATACTTGCCTGAAAGGACCAAGTAATGAAAATGAGAGGGCTGCTATAAACTTTAAAGTGCTATAAAAATACAGACATTATCATTATGTTATGGTGACGGTAATTTTATTTTATTTATACCTGCCTTGCTCCAGAAAGGATATAAGGCAGCCCACATCAAACACAAAATAACAAGAGTTTAAAGACAGAAGCATAAATCAAAGAAATATAAAACAAAAGGACATAAAATGGAACTGGGAATGAGGAGGCTAAGAAAAATGCACACCGTGATTGCCTTTCCCACCTGTCAGGTTAATAGCTTGGTCCGAACACTGCAGTTTGATTTGAAGAAAACTAAGTCAGGTAGACAACCCAGTGTCCAGAAGACGAAAAACAAAGCCATCAGTGAGAAACAGAATAGCTTCTAATGTAAAGACCCAGCAAAAATTTCTCCCAAAGGCCCTTATTCTGTGTGATTAACTGGACAACATCCTCAACATATTTATCCTGGATTCTCTATTTTATAGCATCAGTATTGGACTGAAAGCCTCTTGAGCTCAGGTGACTGTCCTCTGTATGTCCAACAGCATTTAAAGTAACTAGTCAGCAAACCACACACCTGGATTTCTATACACTGGTTTCCACGGATCCGGTCTCTGCTTCCGATTTCCAACCATCTTGTACAGCATCACAATAGTCCTGAAACAGCACTGTATCACGGGATTCCTTCCTTAAAAACCTCCAAAAGCCTCCCTGCACACAGAACAAATGCCTCATTCTTTACCTACGACCCTAAACGTTTCCCCGGCAATATGCTGGTCTGTCTGTCTTCCCGTTCCTAATTCTTTCCGCCTTTTCCTGGGCTTGGCTTTAAAACTCTTCTTCTACTTAGAGCAGCGATGTGGCAGAGAGGCTGGGGCTGTGGGGGGAGTCCAGACAGTCAGAAGGCGGCCTCCACAGTGAAGGGACTGAGGGCAAGGCTCTGAACGGCTGTGGGAACGTGGCCTCACCTGCAAAGGCTCGAGGACACGCGGCACCCACAGAACCTTCCAGCTACATACAGAGGCTCTGGGAGGCTCTGGTTCCCGCAAACGTGGACACATCCTGATGTCTACTCTGATCACTATTACCTGCTGCACAGTCTAACATGCAATTACAGACTTGGTTTTTTAATTTTCCTTGCTATGAAAAGATACCAACTCCTCCCTAGCATAGTCTCATATTTTCCTTGTGATCCCCAAAGACAACTGGCATAAGACCAGGTACATACCAGATAACATTTTGTAAACTATGAAAGGTGTTTTTAAAAGACTGTTTATAATATACTTTCTTGCTGCAATATGAATCAGCCAAAAAAAAAAAAAAAGACATTTCTATCATTAAGCAGACCACTAAAATAAATGTTCTCAATCAAGGAAACAGGTAAGTCACTTTTCTGTAAAAAAAGTATGTTCATAACAATAGAACTCCCGTATGACCCAGCAATAGC
>NW_027550743.1:0-1739 GCF_008692635.1 Crocuta crocuta
AAAAAAAAAAAAAAAAAAAAAAAAAAAAACAACCAACCAGGAGAACAGAATATAGGCTATTTCTCCCCCACCAGGGATCTATTTTCATAATGCTGTCCCCTACGGTCTGCAAAGGTGTGTGAGAGACAACAGGACAAACAAAAGAGAATTCTACTGACAGCTGACTGCCATTCGATAGCTGGGTCAACCAGAAACACTGGAAGAAAAAAGCAAAGCTTAACAGAGATCTACCTGGTACTGTAATTAGATTCTCCCTCCAAAAAAACCAATAGCAATCAAAAAGAAGCCCTCATCTAATATAGCACCATTTTTCTTCATACCTTAAGAGATCTGAAGGAGGAATGGGGAATTCATCAATCAGGAAAGAAATAACGGACTTGGCAGC
This sequence comes from Crocuta crocuta, assembly GCF_008692635.1. NCBI lineage: Eukaryota > Metazoa > Chordata > Mammalia > Carnivora > Hyaenidae > Crocuta > Crocuta crocuta. The sequence goes on from NW_027550743.1 coordinate 386, forward strand.
CAGTTGAGGGACGTTCCCATTCAATATTTTTCCTTATCTGGCTAATGACGGAGGACTTCTTATCCTCCCTTTTTCTTCTTTAAAATGCCTTTGATTTGTCCTATGGCAAACGCCCCTGCACCTTCCACTCCTAAGTCTAGCTGAGGTCATGTTTGCAATGGTGCTCTACAGACAAAAGAGCAGCGAAGTTGGATTTAATGGATTTGGAAGATTAATGGTGAAAGCGTACAGATTTCTACTCCAGTGACCGAAATATTAAATTCCAGCATTCGTTGTCCAGAGGAGTCTTTTTTCTGTTCTTTTTCAGTTCTTTATCATACGCGTAGCTGTCACTTACAACTTGTGCCGTTGACTCCTATGGAGATCAAAGAGAACCAGAAATCTTAAGCCACTGCCAGCCCACTCGGCTCACGGGACGGCGTCCAGGGCACAGCTCAGCCATCAGGAGAGCTTTGGCTCAGGGAGACCTGGGCGTCAGTAAGCCTACACCCCTGCTGGGTTCATGGGAAGCACCTCACCCAAGCTCCACAAACAAATCCAAGGATATGAATTCTGAAGGCATGGCACACCTCCCTTCCACACACATGACTTCCATTCCCGGTCCGAGCTTTCATAAAGAAAGCCAAGGAGGAGATCTCTTCCTCTGATGCATTGTATGAAGCATTCTAGCCCTTTAATCAAGGGAGATCTGTTTGTCTTGGAAGAACATGGAAGAAATAACCCACACTGTCGTCAATTGTAAAAATTATGCCAAATAACCGCCAAATCCTTGGCAAATCCTGGCTGTGTCCATTCTCAGACCAAAAGCCCTTTACCAATTAGAGTAGACATGGAATAAATACATTTCAAATTTCCCTGAAAAGCAGGTGTTAATATTTCTTAAAACTTTTTACCAGGATTTAGCATTTGCACATTTGTCATATTTGAAGGGATTCAAATACTTCAGCATCCAATACTCACACAGCCGTGCACAAAATCCTTCTAAGATGCAGAGTCTGCATTCCCTCTTTCCAAAGAGAGAAAGGAGTTTAAGACAGACTTAACACATTTTCTAGAAATGTAACAAATGTTCAAACACCTGTTTGCTAAGCCTTTAACGTACTCAAGACCTTAAAGCACGACCACACATTTCCCCTCAGCTACCTACGACCTGTCTCACTCGGCTGTGTCTGACATATTAATATACTCAAGACTCTAAGTATCTACTAAGCTCTTCTTGCTTAAAAATATGGAAACATTTCAAGAAAATTAAGTGATGAGACATTAAGATTTTGGCCTGGGTCAGCCTGAGGGACAGATTATATGCCAGGAGTCCCTTGTCTTTAGCAATTTCTGCTAAAACTTCCAAGTAGAC
>NW_027550744.1:0-1741 GCF_008692635.1 Crocuta crocuta
AAGTCGGACGCTTAACCGACTGAGCCACTCAGGTGCCCCAGGTAAGTTTTGTTTTCACTGAATTGTCCTGACGCCCAGCTTATTGCTTTTACTAAAGTGGTTTGTACAAATAGTTTTCATTCAATTCACCTGCAGAGAATCTACATGAGTCTTCATTGCAGGGAGAAGTTTTGATTTAACTAGTCTGGGGATGCTGTTAAGGTATCAGATTTTAAAGTTCCTTGGGTGATTTTAATATTTAGCCAAAGCTGAGAACACTAAACAAAAGGCTCCTGCAGGGGGCTTTTGCAGAACTTTGTCATCAAATCCAGGAAAAGCCAGTTAGCATTTCCCAATCAAGGGCTTATGTTTATCCCTGGGATTTGGGAGCAGTTTCATCCTATTATCATCTCATGCTGAATTTGAAAGTAAAGAATACTGGAGAAAATGTTTTTTTACTTCTCTTATTTGAACCTCCTACCATTTCTACAGTAAGCAGGGTAAGTACATTATTATTACTCTTATTTTACAGGCAGGAAAACAGTTTGAGAAAGGTTTAAAAGGGAGGTGGAGGTATATTAAAAACTCACATCACTGACTGCCATGCATTTCTCTCGGCACTTAAGTAGTGTAATCTGGGTTGTATATTTTATGTTGATATTGTTTACTTACTTAGAATGTGACCTCTTTATCACTTGTTATTTCATTCATTCATTCATTTCCAATGCTTTGCTTTGAGTCATAGGGGAGTTGCAGTGGTGAAAAAGACAGTTACCACGGTTCCTGCCTTAGTGAGCTTGGAGTCTTTGAAGGAAGGCCATCGGGCAACTGACAAAAAATTAACATAAAAACAAGTGCTTGCAGGTAGTAATTTACAAAGATGGAGGAACTAACTAATCCTTATGTGGGGGGTGGGGAGAGGTTGGGCGGTAGTAAACTTCAGAGGAACAGAATGCAAAATCTAAGAGTTTTCCCATAGAGAGAAACCGCTGTGTTCCCACCAGGTAGAAGGAACTGAGAGAAAGAGAGGGAGCAAGCTGAAAGTGAGTCAATTGAGCGTGGGTGGTGGCTTGCAGGTAATGTTAAGTGCGGAGTGTGATAAATCGAACTGCTAGGCTGACAGCAGATCCTAATATGGTCTTGCAAGTAACTTAAGAACCATATTAGGGAGTCTTGATTATCCTAAGAAAAATGGGCGTGTATGTGGACAAGTCATGGTTCTATTTTCCTTTTGGAGAAGGTGCTCTGAGTGTCCTCTTGACCATTCACAAGCACTTCAGTGGTTTTGGAGGCGAAAACGAAACAAGTATCCCGGTAGAGTGATGTTTCCACTTCGGACCCCACAAGCCTTGGGGCTGATTTGATATTTGAGGGTGCAGGAGAGGTTACAAGGATGACAACTGGACGAGCCATGTGGAAAGTGGGGTAAGAGTTCCTGAATTAGTTACTACAGAATGAAGAGAGAAAGCGGGAGGGGAGAGATGATTGGTTTATTTTCAGCTGTATTGCATTTGAGGCATCTGGGCTGCTTTTTTTAGGACTGGGTTCTCCGCGGAAAATATACTCCCTAAATATTTTAAAATTTATTACTGTACTGTCCACGCTTGTAAAATTTACCGAACGACGTTACTACGGGAAATTATGAAAGTGTGAACCCCTGTTAAATCTACGTACTAAATCCAACAAGGGCGTTGGCAAAAATATAAATTTGCCAGCCCTTTTTTTTTCCCTAATAGTTTATTGTCAAATTAGTTTCCACATA
>NW_027550745.1:0-1741 GCF_008692635.1 Crocuta crocuta
CATTCATCTATTGATGGACACTTGGGTTGGTTCCATATCTTGGCTATTATAAATAATGTTACCATAAACATAAGGGTGCATCTTTCTTTTTAAATGAGTGTTTTTGTTTTCTTTGGATAAATATCCAGTAGTAGAATTACTGGATCATTTGGTGTTTCTGTTTTTAACTTTTGAAGAACCTCCATACATTTGTCCACAGTGGCTACACTTTTTACACATTTCCATCAACAGTGCACCAGAGGTTCCCTTTTCTCCATATCCTCATCAACACTTTCTGTTTCATACCTTTTTGAGTCTACTCATTTTGACAGGTGTAAGATGGTATCTCGTTGTGGTTTTAATTTGCACTTCACTGATGATTATTGATGTTGAGCACCTTCTCATGTGTCTGTTGGCCATCTGTAGATCTTTGGGAAAATGGCTGTTTAGGTTTTCTGGTCATTTTACAAAGTCTGTGTTACAAAACAGAGTTTAGAACGATGTTGTTTTTAAATGTAATTTTGTCACCTACTAGCTATGCGACCTTGAACAAGTAACCTCTCTGCTGAGCACAGCCTCTTTCTGGTTCAGTCTTCTTATCTGTAAAAGGAAGAAAATACCACCTACCTTATATGGCTGTTCTGAGACTAAACTGAGTTAATGTATTTAAAAAGTTTAAAAGGCTACCTGGCACATGTTAAATATTGAATAGGTGTTTGAGTCTGTTGCTGTTTTCATGACAATGGTTATTATTGTAGCAGTTCTTATTAAATGTGCTATTCTTAAGGATGTTAAATTATTTTTCAATTATATACATTAAAAAATCAGTTTCAGAAATCATGCCACATTAGGAATCCACAGTCAATGAGTAATTGGTTTTTGCATTAACCTTGCTAAGTTAGGATGACCCTGTTGGAGAAATAAGACAGTTGCAAATCATAGAAGCCTTTGTAATTTAAGCAATAAGGTATCTTGCTTGAGTGAGGGAAATAAGTGTGTGCCAGTATCACTTCTCCTGTATCATGGCACATCTCAAATAGTGTGGATGGCTACAAGAGATTCCAATGTTGAGAATAAATAAGATTCAATTGATTTTTAGAAAGACTGTATTTTGTGTTTGGTAGATCCATTTTAATTAAATCAACACATTGTTTATGAGGAATTCCAAAATATTTCCATATTTCAACTCAGGTTAAATGCAGATGACCATCAGAACGAAACTTGACTTCTCTTGAGTTCTCCTTCACTGGCTGTAGTAGGAATGTGGCTTTCATTGCATTCTCAGGGCTCAATGAATCCTCATGTGCATAACTTACTTATGGTATTATCTTGTTTGGGGACTGACCCTCTCCTTTAGTAGACTATGAGCCACTTAGGAGTAGAAGCAATATTTCTTTAATCCTTGTAGTTCTCAAATATTATCTACCATACTGGTATGGAGTAGGATTTTAGTATATATTTGTTGAATAAAGGCATCAATAAATGTCATGGGTCATTTGAAATTAATGTTTAACACTGTGATGTTAGCTATCACCTTATACATTTTATTATTGAGACAGAAAAAAGTGAAACGGTAGCATGTAACTTAGTCAATACGAATTTATGTTCTAGAACTGAGATTCACCTTTTAGGTACCTCAGCTTTCACAAATCCAATATATAGTCAGATTTTCAATATATAAAAGGTCTACTTTTTCCTGGGAACCCTGGAAACTGTTGCTTGTTGGGAGCCATTCTGAGCCCACTAGTCGAGAAAACTCCTG
>NW_027550746.1:0-1742 GCF_008692635.1 Crocuta crocuta
CAGAGCCTGGAGCCTGTTTCGGATTCTGTGTCTTCCTCTCTTTCTCTGCTCCTCCCCTGTTCGTACTCTGTCTCTCTCAAAAATGAATAAATGTTAAAAAAAATAATAAAATTAGGAATTTTAACTAATAAATCAATGGCTTATTACTATTCAAGAAGCTCCATTTACTTAAGTTTTCCATGTGGAAAAGGTGATGAGCTAAGGGGCTGGCAGATAACTGCTCGTGTTCTAATGTTAAACAGCAGAAGGGGGCCGCTGTGAACCTCAGCAGATTAGTCATTGAAATTCACCCTTTTAACGATTGTCATTTAGGTGTCTAGACAGAATCAGAGTGATAACCCCCCTCTTTCCCTTCAGCTCATCTCAGAAATGTGAGGTGTTCTGGGCTTTGTGTAATATTGTTTCCAATAACTTTGGCTTTTTAGGGGAAGACGTGGAGATTAATGAGCCACATGAAAACACCAATTTCCATATATTAGAGATGATGAAATATGTTAATGGCTTAAACGGAGCTAATCTACAAGATTAAGAATATAGAAGACAAGTTTAAGGCCAGAGACTCCATACTGAGTTTTTGGCAGCTGATTAGAATCCTGAACCTTCCCTGTGTTTTAGGAAAGAGGCTGAAGGTGGTGTAGCCGGCGGGAGAGGATGCCTCTGGCATCGGAAACCTGGGGGAGGTGTTCCAGCCCCGCTGCTCAGAGCTGTGTGACCTTGAGCTGGTGACTCAGCCTCTCTGAGGCCCCCATTTCTCATCTGCCTAGCTCTCTGAAGCACCATGAGACCAAATAGGGATGTGTTCAAGTGCTTGCCAACTGTAAAGTGCTCCACAAATGTTAGGCAACACGAGGTCAAGGGGATTTGAACAGGCTGAGCAATAGAAACCCCCTAAGATAAATAACCAGTAAAGACAGTGGACTCGTGTGTTGCGTTCTTCTTCCTGGAGCTTCCTAAAATACTTTAAAAGAGGAAATCTATAGGCCCTGGGGTGAGGACCTTCCACCAAACCCCTGTCCACATGGCAAGTAAGAGAGCCTTCGGATCTTTCATTTCCTAAGCCTCCTGCCATTACTGTCCCGGAGGGGGACTGTGCCAGTTAGGGCCATTAATGCAGGCTTGCCCTTTAAAAGAGCAGTGACAATTTAGAAGCAGAGTTGGCAGGGTCACGCTCAGCAGGTGCTTCTTAGCAAACGAGTAAGCTGGTGCGGATCCGGGCCGGCCGTGCAGGGAAGAGGGCAGAGCTCACAGAGGCTCACCTCCGGCCCCGGCCCCTCCGCAGAGGGCTGGGATCTCATGGGATCCGTGGGCTCCTGGGATCTGTGGGCACACACTAGGATCTTGAGGGGAGCAAGCGAGGCTTGTGCACCTTCTGTAGGGGCCCCTTGTCTTGCGAACGTAGGACGTTTTGGCTTCAGGTCTCCTGACAGCTCCTCTTTTAAAGCCATGGCCTCTTTCATGGCTTCCACGACAGGACAATGTGGCCGCTGGAATCTGCCTGCAGCCCGGCTGTGCTCCACTGAGGCTGGCAGCTGGGCCTCCCTGCCTTCCTTGCAGCCCTCCCACCCCTACCCCCACCTCTCCAGCCTCAAATCAGTCCCATCCCGCCAGTCTCCAAAGGCTTTCAAAATGTCAGCTGACGCCCGTCTACAGCGGGTGTGTCATTGACTCGCCCTTCTGCCCTTGTGAAATGGACAGGCCGCTGTGCTACTTCCTTTCGGAATCGCTCAGCTCGGCTGGTCTCC
>NW_027550747.1:0-1721 GCF_008692635.1 Crocuta crocuta
TTTTCCAAGTTTTCTGTAACATCACGTCCCTGACTTGATAGTTGCAGGGAGTTCCTGTGGTTTCTGCCAGTCTGTCAGCCGCGCCCCCTTCTTCTGGTAAAGGCATCTTGGTTTTCCTTTTAAAACCACCCGTGCCCATTCTCACCCCGTGTAGTTTGGTGGCACTTAGCTCACTCCCACTATTCCAGGGAGGGCACCTGCCCCGAGCACTCCAGGGGTATTGGTTTATGGGTGAATTCACTTCCAGGACTTCTGGAACCATTAGGAGAGAGAGGAGGGTTGAGAGGAGAAGTCCACACTATCACCTCAAGAGGAAAACCTGCTCCAAATTGAAGATGGAAAAGAGGAGAATTGAGCCAGGAGATGAAAGGACCGAAGGAGACAGAGACAATGTGAATACCATCGAGCACTTGTATCCAGCCCCTCCTGAAGTCCGAGTTCCCTGTAAGTATACAAACCAATGCACTCCCTTTACCACTTGGGTCAATCCGAGTTGCAAATCTGTCACTTGCAACTGTGAGAGTCCAGACTCGCTCAGAGGGAAAAACTATTTAAAACAAAGCGGCATGTTCGGCACGCTTGGTCTTAGTCTTGGGTTCTGGGAAGAAAGGCAGCCTCTTCTCCTTATAGACATTCGAGGGTAACTCTCAGCTGCCCGCCTTTCCCACCATAGAAGCACCCACATACACACACGCACACACACATGCACATACACACACACGCACACACAGTGTCCCCAAGGGCTCCCTCAACCGTGGCCCGAGTTCCGTCCTCATTGCCTCCACCCTCCGCACTATTGTTTTCAGGAAGTCTCTCCTCACGCCTCCTGGACATGAGGCCCTCAGTATGTATTGGGCCTAAGTCAGGGACATGAACAGATAACCCAGGAAAAGCAGGCTCCAGCCCTTTGCATGCAATGCGGCCGCGTTGAGGAAAAAGCCCGAGGGATCAGATGAAGAGAACGTAGGAAGAAGTTCAGTGGCGGGTGGAATGAAGTCAAGGTCGGCAACGGCACCCAAGCCAAGCAGCGGGTCAGTTAGAGGCCACCCGGAATGAAATCCCACTCCTTGGGACAGGGGTCACCGGCTGGCAGCCTGCTCATGGTGTCCAGCCCACACATGGATTTGTTTCATTTGGCCCCCACGGTGGCTTTCAACGATCTGAACTGGAGCGTGTCACATACGAATCCACATTTTCTGAGTCTCTTAACTCAGGGCATGGCTGGGGCACGCTGCGGCCAGTCCTTTCAACAGGACACATACATGCACCTGCTTCCATGCTCGCCACCCCACTGCTGCCAGCACGCGGACACGGCTGCCAGTGGCCTTCATGCATGCTCTGTAGTGGGTTTTTTACGGAAAGATAGATTCCTCTCTGCTCCAGCCTACCAAAGGGGAAAATAGAGATCCATGCAGCCGCATGCTTTTCTTGCATTTGGCCTATTTCACTCACTCAACGTGACCTCCCCGATCCCCAAAGCCATTGGCAGAAATTTTACAAATTTCAAATACTGTCCGAGTTGATAGACAGCTAGGAATCACTGGGGTAGCTCGGTCAGAGGAAACACTGAAATACTTAGTACTGCTTTGTCCGTTATCACTGCCTTGAGCCCCTGCCGAGCTCCACAGATGCCCAACGACCGATGGTACCTGCACGTCCTGCCCCCTAACGGTGCGAGCCAAGGGCTCGCTAACACACACACACACACACACACACACACA
>NW_027550748.1:0-1698 GCF_008692635.1 Crocuta crocuta
GTGTGTGTGTGTGTGTGTGTGTGTGTGTGTGTAAACAGAAGTGATCCAGTTTCATTCTTCTGCGTCTTGTCCAGTTTTCCCAGCACCATCTGTTTCTCAGAGACCTTCTTTTTCCCATTGGATGTTCTTTCATCCTTTGTTGCAGGTTAATGGACTCGACAGTTGTGGGTTTACTTCTGCATTTTCTGTTCTGTTGTATTGATCCATGTGTCGGTGTCTGTGCTGTGACCACATTGTTGTGATTACTGCAGCTCTCAGTACTGTAACTTGAAGTCCAAAATTATGACGCCCCCAGACTACTTTTTCTTTTTCGAGATGACTTTGGCTGTTAAGGGTCCTTTGTGTTCCCCACAAATCTTAGGATCATTCTAGCTCTGTGAGAAAGCACTGTTGGTTTGCTGAGAGAAATTGCACTAAATCTGTAGATTGCTTTGGGGAGTATGGACCTGTTAATGGTATTTTTCCAGCCTACGAGCATGAAGTGTGTCTCCACTTTGTGTCCTCCTCAGTGTCTTTCATCAGTGTTGTACGGTTTTCAGAGTAAAGGGCTTGCACCTCTTTGGTTGGGTTTGTCCCTAGATATTTTCCTGTTTGGGGAGCAGTTTTAAATGGGATTGATGCCTTAATTTCTTTCAGCTGCTTTAGTTTTGGTTTCCAGAAATGCAAGTTTTCTGTACATTGATTTTTGTATCCTCTGACATCACGAAATTGAGCAGTTTTGGCTGCTTTTTAGTGGAGCCTTTGGAGTTTTCTGTGTAGAATATCCCGTTCTCTGCAAATAGTGCAAGTTTCACTTCTTCTTGCTGACTTGAAGGATGCCTATCTGTGTGTTGCCCGATTGCTGTTGCTGTGGCTTCCACTACTCGCCCCATACAAGGGGTAAGAGTGGACCTCCCCCTTGTCCTCCTGAATGCAAAGGGAAAGCTCAGCTTTTCCCATTTAAGATGTTGGTGGGTTCTTCATGGAAGGCTTGTATTATGTTGCGGTATGTTCTGCATAAACCTGTGCTGTTGAGGTTTTTATCATGAATGGACGTTATACTTCTTTAAATGCTCTTTGTGCATCGATTGAAATGATCGTGTGGTTTTTCCCTTTCTCTTACAGCCTGTTTTGCAAATATCAAGCCGCCCTTGCATCCCGGAATAAAATTCCACTTGATTGCCGTGAATGCCTCTTTTTAATGTATTGTTGAATTCAATTTGCTAGTATTTTCTCGAGAATTTTTGCATTTTGTTCATCAGGAATATTGGCCTGTAGCTCTCATTATTATCTCATTATTTGGTTTCAGGGTGATGCTGGCTCATAGAACGAATTTGGAAGTTTTCTATTTTTTGGAATAGTTTGAGAAGAATACGTATAAACTCTTCTTTAAATGTTTGATAGAATTCCCCTGTGAGGCTTTGTGGTCCTGGACTTTAGTGTGGGAGTTCTTGTTTTTTTTAATTGCTAGTTCAATTTCATTGCTGGTAAGGGTAGTGTTCCAATTTTCTATTTCTTTCCAGTTGAAGTTTGGTAGGTTACATATTTCAAGGAATTTATCCATTTCTTCTAGGCTGTCTAATTGGTTGGCATATAATTTATCATTCTATTATAATCCTTACTGTGGTGGTGGTTATCCTCTATCATTTCTCATTTCAGTCCTTTTTAAAAATTTTTTGATGAGTCCAGCTAGATGTTTATCATTTTCCTTGGCTCCCC
>NW_027550749.1:0-1747 GCF_008692635.1 Crocuta crocuta
TTTTTAAATGTCAATTTTAAAAAAGAGAGACTCCAAATATTCCCCTCCGTTCTACCTTAAATAGAGGAAATGCAGTCAGGGCCTTACTTAGCGACCTTTCTACTTCCCATCCACGTATTTATTGCTTTGTTCAGTTATTCATCTGGGCCACAGACGCGTGTCTGGCACCTGCCGAGCTCCAGGTGTGATGTGTGACAAGGAACCCCTACTAGTAGATCAGATGCTTTGAAGTTCAAAGAAACCGGCAGGCGGCAGCATTGGCCGTGGCCCACAAGGACTTGCTGGTGGTGGTCCGAGCCTCTCGGAGTTTACTGAGAGAGGAAGCCAGGGAACAGAGTGGTGGACACACGGACAGAAAGGATGGAGACAGGAAGCCCGCGCTATGTCTTTGAGAATTTGAAGGTAAGGATGAGCAGGGCTAGAAGCTTGGGGATTGAAATCGAGGTATCCAGGTGAAGAACGGCCAGTGGAGAGAAAGGGAGCTGCTCCATGTCAATTTTTTTTCCATTTTTTGTATTTTTAGAGAGCTCAAGCAGGGGAGAGGGACAGATGGAGAGCAAGAACCTTAAGCTCTCTCTGGACCCCCATACGGGGCTGGATAGCATGACCCTGGGATCATGACCTGAGCCAAAGTGAAGAGTCAGACGCTCAACTGAGACGCCCCCAGACACCTCGACCACTACACGTCTTTCATCTCCTTGTGTCCTGGGGAGGAGTCAGCGAGGAGGTAAGAGTTCCCAGGATGACCCTGGGGGGCCGTCTTCGGCTGGACCCCTGGTACCGTGAGTGAGGGGAGGCCCTGAGCAACCATCCGGTGCTCCTGAGTGGCTGCTTCCAAGATGCTGAGGTGGTGGCATCAGGGGCGAGTGGGATGACCTTCTTCCGGACCCCTCCTTGTATCCCCGAGCAGCTTGTAGCCTCTGACATGACACGCGACGGGGACAGCTTTTGCACTTGTGTGCTGGCAAGTGCCCAGCGTGAGAAGTCATTGGGCAGATGTGCACGAGTGCCCGGAATGCCGAGAAAGAGTCTCCCGACGAGAGGTTACGAGGTTGAGAGACGTGCAGTCCGCGTTGCTGGGGAGGCAGCGGGAAGGGCGGACGCCCACGTACATCTGCCCGTGGAGCCTGTAGCCGCAGGGGTCTCGCGGGGACCCCTGCCACGCGGAGCCCTTGGTGCTCTTTCCCCTGGATCCGTCGGCTCTGGGTGAGACCACGCCATTAAATCATCGCAGGTGTGAGGAGGGTAAAGTGACGACTCCCCGTAACTGTAATTAGTTTCCTGATGATGAGGGAGTTTGAGAGATGTTTTCACGTTTGTTGACTGGTTGGAGATGCTCTCGAGGGTTACCGACTCGCATCCTTTTGTTCATTTACGGACGGCTGGCTGTTTCTTCTTGTCCTTTCTGCCAGAGGTCTGTGTGTGGTAGCTATTAACCCATTGCTTATCTGTGCTGCAAATGCGGACGGCTCCTGACCGATGAAGGTTTGACTTGATAATCTTTCGCCTTTTCCATGGCGTGAAAGCAGTACGCACTCCATAGAAACCGTCCTTGGGATTCTGAGTTTGCATCTCTTCGTGGGTCAGTGATTTGCGGTCCGATCCTGTCCTGTGATGCAGGCAACACACGGCCAGGAGTGTCACCAACCCATACGCTGATGGCCACCCTGCACGCAGATGTCCCTCTGGCTCTACCTCAGGCCGGTATTCGGCACATCGCACGAGGCAGTCGGCCCTCTGTGATCAA
>NW_027550750.1:0-1684 GCF_008692635.1 Crocuta crocuta
AAAAAAAAATAATAAAATGGAGATAACTTCAGGGGGTCTTTTACTTTAGCAAGAGAGACTTCTCAAACTTGGGACACAAACTTCCTATGTTAGTCAGGATGGACTATTGTGGAGTTAGGGAGAGAAACGGTCAGAGAAAAGATGGGCCCCACCAGCTAAGTGGGAGTAAAGATGCTGGAGAAGAATTTTGCTTGAGGATTTTGCTCAGGCATAGCCTTGTTCTGTGGTTACCAATCAGAAAGTGTCAAGTTGGGGTCACTTTAGTCATTGGCATCCACAAAAGAGGACAAAGGCCAGTTTGTGGTCAGGGAGCCCAAGGCAGGAGGTTGGATACCGGGAAGGTTAAGCTTGTAATGCATTAGTCTTGTAAAAATGGTCTTTAGTCAGTGAAGGAAGTTTCCAATGAGAAGGGGAACCTGATAGACAGGCTCCTTTTATTTTATTTTCTATTTACTGCACAGCATTCATAGGGGGAAAAAATCAGGATTTCTCAGGCAGTTTTTCCTTTCAAGAACCCTCACAAGTAAAGGGTAAAACGTCACAACTGAAATGACTCTTTTTCTCATGCTGCGAAAGACCTCAAAGAGGAGCTTCCTCTCTGTGCTGCACGGTTAGAATGTTGCTCCAAATCTTGGCCCTGGGTTCTTTAAAATGGGAGGAAAAGACTGAAAAGAGACCTTCTGGGCTGTGGAAGTTTGGGTATTCCCAGGCTTTCACAGGTAATACAGACCGGTTCCCTGCAGCCTACAAATCAAAACATCAGTCTCCTTTGTGCAAGGAATTTGCATCTGAGGCAAAGATTTATAGTGAATGGCCACCAGATGGTGCCTTAGTTCTCTTCAAGTTAATATCCTGGCTTCCTTTGTTCTCTTGATGAGAGCTGACATCTCATGGGAAGAGTAGTCAATGCCAGGGAAGATGGTGAGACAAAAGGGGCCACAAATATGATTTCATTTGTTCAGCCTGACAAGATTCCACGCTCATAAATGTGGGGAGCTACAACCACTGACCTAGAGCTAATGTAAGTGTTTCTTCACACAGTGGGATGCAGCGATTAAAGTCATATCAGCTCCAAACATGTATTTGGATCTGACTCAATGTTAATTGCTCCCACCAAGCATGTTGATGCTGGATTCATAGCTGATTTCTAGCTCTTGGGGTGTTTGCATGACCTAGCTTTAGAGGGAGATGAACTCTTTTCTTATGAAACCATCTTTACAAACCATGCTGACATTCTAAATAAATCATATCAATTTAATTTAAAGAAAATATCTTTTAGAGACTGAAACAAGTTTTGTGTTTTTTTAAAATTTTCCACAAGGAGGAGAAAATAGGAATCCAAATTGGAAACTTTGGTTCTAAATGAGCAAAGTGACCTTTACAATTTTCTTCTCTTTAGCAGACATCTGTACTGCTCTTCCAAAAGGATTTCACAGTTAGCCAGGGTAACTGGTCAGACAGCTCTGAGTTATGAGATCTCTCAGAACCTGGAGAGTGGGTGTGAGCTGATAATGCAGTAGGGGAAAAGGTTGCTACTCTCATGAAATAGCTCTGTTCATTTCCTGGGACTGTGTCTTCTCTCCTTGGGAATGTTTGACATCTGGCTTTCACTGCCAGTTTTATTATTTGGCGCACGCATGCTAAAATAATACACACACACACACACACACACACACACACACAC
>NW_027550751.1:0-1743 GCF_008692635.1 Crocuta crocuta
AGCGGCTCGGCCCTTCCCCAGTCACACTGCACACACGGACTCAAGTTTCCCTCCTCTGGCCTCCATGACACCACCCTCCTGGTTTCCTCCCAGCCCACCCACGGCTCGTTTTCAAGCTCTCTGTGGACACCTCAGCCTCCCGAACACTTGACACGGACACTTCACGGCTCAGTCCCTGAAACCTCTTCAGCGGCCACGCTGCTTGCTGGGTGAGGTGGCTGGTCTCATGGCTGTAGCAGCGAAATACCAGCCTTACGCTCCCAAGTCTCAACCTTCTCTCTCAGCCTCAATCTCTCCTGGAACTTGAGGCACGAATATCTAACCATCTGCTTGGCTGTGGAACTTGCGTCATGAATGTGCCCCACCCTGAGCCCCTGCCCGCTCTCTTCAAACCTGCTCCTTGACTCGGCCTTCAGAATATTTCCAGAATCTGACCCCTTGCTATCACAGCCACTGCTCCGGCTCGGGTCCATGGCACGGACACCCCTTGCCTGGATTTAAGTGGTGCCTCCTGGCAGGTCTGCTGCTCCAGCCTCTCCTCACACCCCAGCCACGGCGATCCGCCTACAAAGTGAGTCGTGTCCCATCGCTCATCCTTACCAGGACTTCCAGCAGCTTCCCACCTGAGAACAGGAGCCACGGTCCGTGCAAAGCTCCACGGTCCTTAAGATGATCTGCAAGATCTGGCTCCTGTGGTCTCTGTGAGCTCTTCCTCCCTAGGCCCCAACCCTCCTGCCCATCACACCAGCCCCCTCGCTGCTCCTGCAACGTTCCAGACATGCTCCTGCATCAGGATCTTTATACTTGCTGGCTGCCCTCTTCTGGAATGTTCTTTCCCGACATTTACATAAACTGATCCCTTCTTTTAGGTATTTACTGAATGTCGCCCTCTTAATAAGGGCTGCCTTGACCTACCTTTAGAAGACTGCATCCTTTCTGACGTTTTCTAGCCACTCTCCCTTCCCCCTCCTCCGGAAGCACTTATCCTGCTCTAGTCTGTCTGTCTTCCCCCACAAAACTCTACATTCCACAGAGGCAAGGCCTTCTGCGTGCCCCTGCTGCAGCCCCGTCATCAAGAGCCGCGCTTAGAGTCCGGCAGGCTGATAAGTCAGTCCATCCTAATCACTTTTCCAACGACCTGACTCAGCGCGTGAGGCTGACGGCAGAACAAGCTTGATAGGCAGCGGTATCTGTGCTCCTTAGGAGCACCCCCTCCCCCCTTCAGAGCCCTTCCAGAGCTTTCCCTGGAAAACTTCAGGGGCAAATGCAGCAACTGCACCCATCCTGGTAACAGGCCCCTCCCGAGAGAGACGGGAGTAGTGACCACGGACTTCTCAGTCCCGGCCCCCAGGTGAGTCTCCTCCTTCCTCCATGAGGCACCTTCCCACCTCCGACCCCAGCCCCTCATTTTCTGGGGGGTAGTCGGAGGGACAGAAGGAAGCCCCTCGGTTCTGGAAAACAGATGGCCCTACCCTCAGTGGAACCTGGAAGTGAGAGATGAGGGTTCCCTCTCCCAGCATCTCATTTCTTAACTAGTTTGCTTTAACCAGGGTCACGCCAGGTAATGCTAACGGAACGTGCACTCCGTTCTCCCCAGCCCCCCAGTCAGAGCGGGGGAGGGAGAACAGGAACGGGGGACCTCCAGTCTTGTGCTCCTCCCAGACAGAAACTAGAAATGCTCTCATCAGAAATGGAGGCGACTAAACCCAGTAGAAGAAGAGAAATAGTAAAAATTAGAGCAGA
>NW_027550752.1:0-1695 GCF_008692635.1 Crocuta crocuta
TGAGCCAAAGTGGACGCTTAACCGACTGAGCCACCCAGGCGCCCCACAAATGCTTTAAAATATTCTTAATTGAATTGACTTGCTAGGATGACTTTCTGAAAATTGGATGTGTGTGGTCTGGATCAGTCTACCCATCTATTAGCAGCAATAACCTTCTCTTTCTTCCATGGCATACTTTCCCTTTATTCTTTACCCTTCTTTCCTTAAATTCTGAACCCTGGACTATACCACCAATACCACCCTGAATAACAGCTACCATTAGTGTTGCTCATTTTTTGTTCCTCAACACTCACTGAGGACTCTGCGCACCGTGCACTGGGAATTACAGCAAGAACAGCCACGTCACTTGTCCCCAGAATGCAAGTATGCTAAGTATGACATAAGGTGAGCATGAC
Organism: Crocuta crocuta; assembly: GCF_008692635.1. NCBI lineage: Eukaryota > Metazoa > Chordata > Mammalia > Carnivora > Hyaenidae > Crocuta > Crocuta crocuta. The sequence goes on from NW_027550752.1 coordinate 396, forward strand.
TGCAAGGTAAGTATGACTTCTTGTGTAACAGATGAGGCACCAGACATGGCATGGCTTTCTCAATATCTCTGAGTTGATAACTAACAGAATGGGATTCAAACTCAGGCCTGTCTGATGTCAAAGCCCATTCTCTCAGGACATGGCCAGACCACTTTCCAGGCCCCAAGCCCCAAAGAAGAACTTCATTCAACTCACTGATAATATAAATTCTTACCACTGATTTTCTTAGAAGAGCAGAAACCGGGTCAGCTCCCTCCTCTCTCCATCCACTAGGTTTCATTTCCTTTAATGCTGCAGATCAGCTTCCCAGGAAACAGACTTTGGATGGAGATGCAGGTCCAGGAAGGTTTGTAAGGAGTGCTTGGTAGATGAATACCTGTTGGAAAGCAAAGGAAGTAAGGCTGTGTAAAGGGAGACATTGAACTTCATTGTCCTCAGAATCCAAGCCCTGGCTTACCCATGGGGAGGTCAGAACTGTCACAGATTAAGTCAAGGGGGCCATGCCCAAAATGGTCACTCACGGGGTGCAGACTGTCCCAGGAGGTGGGCATGACTTTGGCCCTGACAAATCCCAGACAAGGACTCAACAGAGAGCTGTCAGCCATTGCCACTCATGGTGGCAGAGGTAAGGACAGCTATCTGAGCAGCCACCCTGGTATCTTTATATATAACTTGTTCTCCAGCCTCCTTTTCAAACCTCTCACATCTCCCAGAAGATTTCCAGATTGAGTCTGAAGAGAAAGCAAAGCCAATTTGGGGTATTCTTCTTATACTCCAGAAAGGCCTGTATTATTTTTTAATTTATTTGTTCCTTTTTCCCAACGAAGGTAACAAAGTTTATTTCCACTGCCTTGGCTTGCCTGAGAACAAATCAGGGAATAGAGGTTCTTCAGGGCCCTCCCCTGAAAGAGTAGCCCAACTAGCAAGTCCTGCTGCTGGAGCTTGGATGAGCATCTCGTAGTTTGCCTCAGCTGCCCTTTTCTTGAAACCTTTGTTTTCCATTCCAGCCCTCCACTCTATCACCAGCACTCAGCTCACCTGTTCCCCATACCTGGACTCTGACCAAGTCTCCTATCTGCCCCAGACTTGCCCTCTCAGATGCACCCCACTCACCTCCTGCTGCTCAAGTGAACTTTCTAGGTGCAAACCTACCATGTGACTACTCTTTCCAGAATATGTGTTAAATTCTTTACTCTCACATCCCAGATGCATCTGAGCTGGTCAACCTTTTCAGTTTCATTTGATAGCTCCTCTCCTCACCCACCACTACACACACACACACACACACACACACACACAC
>NW_027550753.1:0-1750 GCF_008692635.1 Crocuta crocuta
TTTTTTTTTCAAGATCAAGTTGAAAAAAGACCACTTAAACATCTAACTTGTCTCAGAAATCACAGACTACCAAAAGATAAGGGTTTTAAGTTCTTTTTTTTTATCATACATATTTGAGATTCTAAGGGAATAATAGAAGTTATCCAATTAGTAGCAATTTTTTAAGTGCTTGCAGGATACCAGTGACATGCTAATAAACAAAACTTCCCTCTTCCTGGGAAACAGACAATGATCTCTTTCCCATTATGATCACTATTCACAACAAATGATCACCATTATGTTTGATCATGTTATAATGGAGGAAGCACAGATCATTGAGGAATGGAAACAGGGCTGACTCACCCTGTCTGGGGCCGGTGGAGGGATTCCTTATAAAAGAATATTTAAACTGAACCTGAACCATCGGTGGAGTATGAGGGTTGGGGAAGACTATTCCAGGTGGGACAGGGCACAGGCAAAGGCCCACACGTGAGAGAGAAGATGGCACAACCTCACTTGGGACAAATGAGTTTGGTCACCAACTCTGGACTCTGGAGGATGAGTGGTATTGAGGAGGGAAGAAGGGCTGAATCCAAGGACTTGAGATCCAGGTTGTTTGTTTGTTATCTACAAGGTCATGGGAGGACATTAAAGAGTTGAAGTACCACAACCGTGTTCATAAAAGTCCCCCCAACTACAAAGACCAGAAAGGTAGCAAGGGAGCAGGAGACCAACCAGAGAATGAGATCCATAATCAAGGATAAAAATACAGACCCTAGCAGGACTTGAAAGGGGCAAATGGATAGGTGCAACAGATATCTCAGAGGCAGAGCGACACATATTTGGTGATTGTTTGAGTGTTGGTAATGAGGGAGAAGAAGATCAGCACACCTCCTATAGCTGTGAGCAAACCAGGGATCCCATTGCCATTACCTCTACATGAAAGTCCCTTGATGAAGTTATGCACTGAGATGGAATGTGAGAGCTCAGTGATGAAAGAATATGTCTATTCCTACCCTGGTTGGGAAGAAGATTGTTAGTGTAAGGTAGAAACAGAATCAGAATCCATAATGGAGTGGCACGGAGTTGGTAGCAGTGATGAGGGGATACAGTGAGTCAGGTGCCAAACAGTTTGAGTTTCAGTAGAGATGTGCAAAAGATGTACAAATGTGCATCTTCCAATCAGAATATTGGACTGTCAGGAGACCTTGATTCTCATGGAGGAACTGAAGCTAAGGAGTTGCCGAAGATTAGACAATAGGGAAGATAGCACGTAGGGACAGAAGAATAAAGTCCAGTATCAAGGCCTTTGGAATGACAACATCTTTTGAAGGGCAGATGCGAAGGAACCTAACAAAGAGATGGGGAAAAGGTTGTGTAAGACCAGGAATGGGTCATGGCACAGGAGCCACAGAAGAGAATGAGGGGACAGAATAGCTGAGATTGCAAAAAGGAGAGTGTCTGTAGGGTTTAATGGTATGTGGGTCATAGGTGGCCTGGATTAGAACAATTCCACTGGGAAGAGGGACAGAAGCCAGCTGGCAATGAATTAAGGATGTGGGAGAAGGTACACAAATGGAAGCAGAAGGTGTAGACAGTTTGTGCAGCTCAGTCGTGAATATTAAGACAAGTTCGGCAAGGAGTGGTAGGGTCATATAAGGTATTAAAGATACAAAAGAGAATGGTGCTTTGCCATTGCTGGTATTGTTTAGGGGAGGAGCCACCCACACCCAAGCAACTGGCTTTCTGTAGGAGGTGGCAAAGCCTTCTC
>NW_027550754.1:0-1751 GCF_008692635.1 Crocuta crocuta
CTGGTTTGTAGACCTTCATCAGCCAGAGGAACACATGTCCATAGTCCAGCGTCCTGGAACCACGAGTCTTCTGTTTGCCTTTAGGCCACACAGGCTTCTGTCTTCCAGTAAGGATCTTTGCACCTGATTTGAGCCCTTTCTCCCCACCCAAGAGCTGTCAGCATCTTAGGTAGCCACGTTGATGACCAGAACTCCTCACTTCATGGACACACCAGCCCGTCTTCCCCTGAAATAATATACTTGTCCCATCAGCCCTCTCTTCCTCTGAAATAATACTTAAAATGGTAACTTGTTACCCTTCCAACTAGTTTACTCAATTACTTCCCAGATAACATCTCTTTGACATCAAGAGCCCCACCTTGTTTCTTGAGTCAACTCTCCCGATCTCCAAGGTGACTGCTTCAACCCCCACCTACACCCTCAGGAGATCCCCCAGCCTGTTCACCCAGGAGAAAATAGACGCTGCCAGAAAAGAACATCTATAACCTTTGCCACTAACTTTTCACACCTGCCTTTGTCCCTCTACCCCCTTCCCTCTGGTTACAATGCTCAAGGTCACATTCATCCATCCTATCCACCTGAGCTCTGAAACCCTCATCAACCACTTCTCAAGGATGGATTAGCTCTTCTTTTTATCTTCAGTCTCTCCCTTTCTGTAGACTCTTTACATTAACATTTAAACATGTTCATTTTCTCTCACCTCAAAAAATAAAATCGAAATCTCCCTCAGTCCCCACTTCTAACCTGTCTCCTTCCTCTCCATGAAAAACCTATTTTCTCCATCCACCCCCTCACTCATCCCACTCCATCTGGCCTCTTTCTCTTATTTTGGGTTATCCAGGTGGGCCTTATATTAAACTGCTCAGGACGCCATAACAAAATTCCACAGACGGGAATCTTTTTTTGCACCGTTCTGGAAGCTGGAAGTCCAAAGATCAAGGTGCTGGCAGGCTGGTTTCTAACGAGCCCTCTTTTCCTGGCTTGCAGGTGGCCGCTCTCTTGCTGTGTCCTTACAAGGTCTTCCCTTACAGAGAGAGAGGGAGGGAGGGAGAGGCTCTGGTATCTTTTCATCTCCTTTAAAAACACCAGTTCTTTTGGAACTGGGAACTACCCTTAAAGCTCGTCTAACCTTAGTTATATTCAGACTCTGTCTCTAAATATGGTCACATGAGGGGTTAAGGTTCCCACAGAGATTCGTACAAGGGGAGGGCAGGAGACACACAATTCAATCCATAACATTCCCCAAATGCGATCAATTGTATCCTTATAATGTAGACACGCCAGGGAGAAGACACACGAGGAGGAGGAGGTCATATGCCCACAGAGGCAGAGCCTGGAGTGATGCAGCCACAAGCCAAGGAGTGCCTGCAGTTACCAGATTAGGGAAGGATAAGGAACAGATTCTTCCCTAGTCCCTTGGAAGGGAGAGTGACCCCGCCAACACCTTGTTTCAACTTCTGGCTTCCAGAACTGGGAGAGAATAACTTTTTGTTATGTTAAGCCACACAGTTGTGAGCAGAAAACCAGTACATGCCCATGACCTCTCAGCCAAGGTTAGGCCCCTGCTCACGGCTCCCATGACCCCTGTCTGCCCTTCTCATAACGCAGAGCACACTCTGTTGTGAGGGTTTGTTTGAAGCCAGTCTTTCCCTGGAGACTGCAAATTTATGAGGACAGGGACCTTGCCATACCTGACCGCCATTGCTTCCCCAGGGCCTGGTGCATTGGAGGTGCTCAGTACCTTCGAGCTG
>NW_027550755.1:0-1754 GCF_008692635.1 Crocuta crocuta
GATGGGCATAGAGGAGGGCACTTGTTGGGATGAACACTGGGTGTTGTATGAAAACCAGGCAATAAATTATATTTAATAAATTAAAAAAATAAAAAGTTGCCATCCAGCAGTGATATAATTTGATTCATCATGTATTTGAGGGAAACTTGCATACAAAAGGATAAATTAAGGTATATGACAAAGATGTTTTATTTATTTACTTTTCTATCTATCTTCCAATTCATTTACTTGTAGTTATCTATATTTCTCTGTCTGGAAACAAAGAAGGTGAGAGGGCAAGAGAAAGAGAAGGAGGTGGGGGAGAAGGAGGAAATAAATGAATTAATTAAAAGTCTGCAATAATTACTATATCTTAGAGCACAGCGATTTGATCTCTAATAAACAATGCTTTCATACTCAAGGGTTAAAGTCTCTGAAAGACCTCAACTAGTCTATATTATCTATGAGCTTTACAGAAAAAGAATTTGTCCCACTATCCCATCTTCTCAGAGAAACTATCTTATTCACTTTGGGTGTGACATGTGGTTAATAAATGGGCCTACCAGACAAATATAAAATGCCCTACGAAGAATTCAGAGTCTCAAAGTTGATAGGAAAGCCTCTATAGGAATCAATCACCCGCCAAAAATACTTGCTGAATGCTTTCTCTACTTATCCTGTAGAGTCTATGTAGCCACACATGCCCAGCATCATACCCAACCCTGGCCATTATCAGTTATCATTAATCATTATCATTATCAATTATCATTATCATTAATGCACCACCAATCCCAAGGATTCCATACGTGAACACTTTCTATCTTGCTAGAACAGTCCCTGTGGTGTGTGTACTCCAATAGTCCTTCCATATATTGACCCAACCACCTTTTCAGTGTCCATCACCATTCTGTAATGCCTCTTTACCCAGTTTATATTTCATGGCTGTACAGCTTTCTTTCTTTCTCCTTTCCATTGCCTTATACTTCCTGGCAAAAGGCTAAGTGGTGAAATCTGGTTCTCTTACCACTGGGTTCCTGAATGCAAGCAACTGTACACGGATATGAAAAATACACAGCCATACACATGGTCTAAAGTGAAATAATCACCACTAATTTTGAGTTGGTCATTATTAGTCTCACTACATTTCCTTAGTCAATTGACTTTCCTATTCTCCAATCTAACTATTTTACATCTCCTCTCACTTTAAATATTCAAAACAGGCTCTCCGGCACCTTACTTTCAGATAATATGCCTGCTTTTTTTCCACCAAGAAAGTAGATTGTATTTTCTATTGAATTGGAAGTTGCTTGCCCTTTGGTTTGTTACCAACCAATAAATAAATCATGTGAAAGGTATATAGACCCACGATTGTAAGTGAGTTGATGTGACTGCCCGTTAGCTTCCTAGCTCCTCCCAGCAACACCCTGTTTGTTCAAAACAACCTGCATGGATAGAGAGAGCTATCAGGTCAAATATCTATCAGGTCAGAAATACAAAGAAAGGCTCACTGCCTTTCAGAGTTTTATCCAAGGGGCATCCATAGCAACTCTCAGGCTCTGCTTCACCAAGATAGAAGGAATTTCTCTCACAACTCATTAAGCTCTCCCCTCAAAATATTTTCAAATCTACTACCTCCACTTTATCTACCTTACTCCAAGCCACTATCATCTGTGAACTGGATTATTACTTTTTTATTAAGTTTATTTGTTAATTTTGAGAGAAAAAGAGAGAGTGCATGAGCAGGGGAGAGGCAGAGAGAGAGGAAGAGAGAGAAT
>NW_027550756.1:0-1752 GCF_008692635.1 Crocuta crocuta
GTCTCCCCTCTCTCATTCCCTGCCCCTCCCCAGCTCATGCTCGCTCGCTCTCTTGCTCTCTCTCAGAAATAAATAAACTTAAAAAATTTTTTTTAAGTATAAGCTGGTGCCTTTCTTCCCTTGGGCCTTCTGACCTGAGTGGACTCCGTGAGCTAGCTGCTGGGGGAAGAAACTGCAGCTTTGTGGGAAGCAGAGGCCTTTGGACTCAGACACTGGCAGGAATCCTCGAGTGATCCCTATTATTGCCCTCTGTCCTTGCTTCAGAAGTTCCAGGGCCGTGTCAGAACAGCCCTGACCTTAGAGTTGCACCAAAGTGAAGAGTATGTGGAGGAAAAGGTGCTGGCCCAGCATGGACAAGCCCTGGCCATGGCTGTGAGGTGGGCTTTCCCAGTATGCATATCATGCCTGGTCAGCCCCACTCACCATTCTAGCTTCCTCTGCTCTCTGGCTCATAAGGCTGGCCCAAAAGGAGAGTTGGCATAGAGAAGAAAAGGCTGTCTTTTCTTTAAAGCTGGCAAAGCATTGCCAAAACTTGTGACCTGGAGCCTATCAGAATCACGTTCCCAGTGTGTTTTCCCACCATTTCTGAGCCTCCGGCACACCATTTATAAATAGCAGAGTCAAGTGCAGTGTGTCCTTGCTGTCCTCCTCCAACCCAGCCTTGGCGTGACCACTGACCAGGATTTCCAGGTCCTGGCCACATGGTAACTATACAAACTGCATTTGCTTTCACTCATTTTTGTGAATTCAGTTCTACAAACTTTCACCGAGCTCTTACTACGTGAATAAATCACAGCCCCTGCCCTCAGGAAGCTAAGACAGATCTTTACACAAATACCTGTGATTGGAACCAAGTGTAAAGCCACAGAAATGTACAATGTATGGTGAGGAGAAGAATGACTTGTTCTCCTGGGAGGGTGTAGGGAGGGCTTCACAGAGGAGGTGACATTTAAACTGAGACTGGATGGTGAGTAGGGATTTAGCAGGGTGAGAAAGGGCCTTCCAAGAGGGAGGATCATGCTTGTGCCCAACTTACACTGGGGGCAGGGGGAAGCAGCTATCTAGGAAGTGTAGGTATTATTTTATCACCCCCACTTTACAGATGAGAAAACTAAGGCAGGGAGCGTTCATGACTTTCCTGTGATATGGCCATGAATTAGTGGTGGGGTCACTAGGCTCAGGTCTGCCCCCTGCCCTGCCTTGCCATGCACAGCCCACCCCCTGGGCTCTGGCTCTTCCAGTTTGTGCCCCCAGGAAAAACCAGTGAGGAGCATAGGATGCCCTGTTAGTCCACTTGTAGGAATGGGTCCTTTCCATCACATCAGCTGGCCAGGCATTTACTTCCTGGGCTCTTGGGCAGGGTTTGGGGGTACAAAGTTGAGCAGATTGAGCCCCAGCTCTCAACAGGAGCTCGCCGTGGGACTGGAGCAGTAACGTGTGAACAGGACCCACTAAGCACTGACAAAAGGGTGGCTCCGAGGCCCTGAGGTGGTACTCACCTTCTCAGGCAGCCCTGAGGCAAGAATTCCTGGGAAGATTGAGGTTATTAGGATCAAGTGGCCTAACCAAAAACCAACCAAGGGGTCCTGTGAGTCCAGCAAGATCTGAAACAAGTCTGGGTAGTTTTCCGGTGGCCTATTAAGTCCCTTGTGCAAAAGATGAATCTTTAAATCATCAGGAGCTTGACGTAAGGCATGAACTGGGAACTTTCTAGAAATGCACATTCTTGAGTCCCACCCCTGACCTACTGAA
>NW_027550757.1:0-1748 GCF_008692635.1 Crocuta crocuta
CTAATTTGACAATAAACTATTTGTAAAAAAATAAAAAAATAAAAGCTGAAGGAAAAAAAAAGTAGGGATAAGCTAATAACGCTTGAAAGGAAAGAACTTCACCAAGTTAGATCAAGATTCGTACAAATTTCCCCAACTGATGCTACTGAGTACACTGGACGCAGTGTGGTTAGGAAAAAAACGAACAAACCAAGAAAAACAGGTTTAGTGGCTTGAGGTGCCAGAGGGGAGCGTTTGAGCTGCCAGGGTAGCTGAAAATCGAGGTTGAAGGTCTTACAAAATGAAGGAGCCACAGTGGAGTAGGGCCAGAGTCTTCATAGAAAGACCCCCAAGTATTAAATGAATCGTGAATTACAAATGTCTGCAAAAGACACCATGTAGCCCTGTAGAAAGCAGCAGTTGGAAGGCTGAAAAAACTGAATCTAGATTTCAGTTATCACCCACCCAAAGGAAAATAGAATTTAGATTGACACTTTTTCCAAATTAGAGGCTTGGTAAAGGTTTCAGGGTGTCTCTCATAATTCCCAAGGGTCCACATCTAGAGATCTGTCCTAATAAAGTGCAATGCCAGACCTCTATAAGTTGAAGGTAATCGGCCCTGAGTGTAACTGCCTGCTACAGCAAAATTCAATAATCATCACAAGACAACAAAAGTCACAGTTCAGAATGCATCACGTCCAGTGTCTAGTATACAATACAGAATTACTAGACATGCGACAAAACAGTAAAATATCATGCATATTCAGGAGAATGGGAGTCAGTGGAAACAGACCTTGAAATTATCAACCTCCTAGAATTAGCAGACAATGAATCACACACAGCTGTGATAAACCTGGTCAAGGGCTTGCAGAGAAAAATAGCTCTAAGGAGCGAAGAGATGAATAATCTCAGGGGAGAGATACACGGTATAAAAAATAAGTGGAAATTCTAAAACTGAAAAATATCTGAAATTAAAAAGAAATCACCGGATGTTCTTAACACCAGATTGGAGGTGGCTGGAGAAATAGTCTATGGATTTGAAGACAGATCAATAGGGATTGTTCAATCTGAAGAGTAGAGAGAAAAAAAATATATTCAAAAAAGAGAACAGAGCCATAGTGAATTCTGGGATAATATCAAATGGTAGAATGCATATAGACTCCTCTGGAGTCCCAGAGGAAAGGAGAGTTAGAATGAGGCACATGAAGTTTCGTAAAAATAGAAAATCCACTGCACCATAAAATAGGTCTAAACACATTTCTCAGAAAAGACACATAAAGAAGCAAGCACCAAAAACTGAATATATTGAACTTCATCAATGTTAACAACTTTGACTCATCAAAAGGCACCATAAAGAGGGATGCCTGGGTGGTTCAGTCAGTTAAGCATCCAACTCATGATTTCAGCTCAAGTCATGATCTCATGGTTTGTGAGTTTGAGTGCCAAGGCTACTTGGGATTCTCTCCCTCTTTTTCTCTCTGCCCATGTCTTGCTTGCATGAGCACACATGGTCCACACACACCCTCTAAATACACAAACATTAAAATAAAAGACACCATAAAGAGAATGAAAGGCAGACTGGGAGCATACATTTGCGTATATCTGACAAAAGACTAGTATCTGGAATATATAAAGAATCCCTACACAACAACAGCAACAAAATAAGTCACCCAAATAAAATGGTAAAAGAACCTGAACAAACACTTCAGAGAAGAATTAGTTTCACACACCAGTAAGCACAGGACAAAAAGAAGCTGCTCCACGTCATT
>NW_027550758.1:0-1755 GCF_008692635.1 Crocuta crocuta
ACGCACACACGCATGCACACGCACACACGTGGCCATACACACACGGACATAATGCACCCACACGTGCAGACACATGCACATACTCATGTGCACACACAGAAACGCACAAGGCATGCATACATGCATGCACACGCACATGCGTGTGGCCATACACATTCGGACACATGCATTCACGCAGGGGCACATGCATGCACACACAGACACACACATGCACGCACACAGGCACGGTGTTTTGGTGACATGCGTGTTCCGTAACAACACTGCTCTCCATCCACTGCGCCTCCGGGTACACACTCTCCGGGAGGGGAAGACTCGTGTGTGCTCACACACCCACAACACCCGCCCTGACCCTTTGCAGGTCTCCTGACAAATGTTACCAGCAGGACACACTTGTTTCCACACGTTCCCCGTGGATTAAAATGCCACTGGCCCTTCTTCTCAAGCCTGTGTCCTTCCCGGGTGTTTAGCAAATGCCCCCTGATTGTAGAGTGTGTTCCCCAAGCTACGGCATCTCCCCCGCCCCTAAAAGGACTCCTGTAGACCCTTCCGCAAACACACGCTCCTTACGAACCCCGGGAACTGAGCAATCTCTGCCGATTCACACGGGACAGACACCCGGATGTCAGAACAACACTCTGTGAGCATCTGGATGATTCCACGCAGGCCCAGAATGCTAATTTTGAACCTCGAAACCCTGTCTATATAAGCCACAAAACACCTATGACAAGAAGCCACCGTGCACTGGAAAATCTCTGCAGGAGGAAACACTAAGATCCCCACGTGTGTGCGAGTCAGGCTCCCGGGCGGAAAGCACCAGCTGGGAAAAACGCCACATATCCTGCACCTAACCCCGCCCAGACTCCTCAATGTGGAATTGGTTAAAAAGTAGCGCGTCAGCCACATTCTTTACTAAATGAGAGCAGGCAGTCAACACATAATCCACATGAAGAAAAAAAATCCACAAAAACCAACTATTTTCATATATCGAGATACAAAAAAAAAAAAAGTGTAAGCAGCATAAACTGAAGATGGAAAAAAAGCCAAAGGGCGGAGGCCACTGAAGGGCAACTGAGTTTTATCAGAGCCCAAAGTGCAGGCGGTCAAACAGGCGGGACCATGAAGGCCGTTTCGTTGCCAAGAAACACAGAGACAAGCAGCCACGGGGCAAAAACCAGAGTCATCAGGAAACTGCAGAAATCAAGCCCACACTCATTTTTGACATTTGGGACTGGATGACTCTGGGATGGGTGTCCTGTGCACTGCAGGGTGATGAACACCCTCTCTGGTCTCCACCCACCACATACCACGGGCACCCCTCCCCCTCAGCTGTGACACCCAAGCATTTCCAACATTCCATCGAGGAAGGGGGAGGTAAAGCCGTGCCTCTTCTTTACTTCCGCGGCTTCTCCGGGTCTCCATTCTGGCGGGAATTTCTGAACAAATCCAGTAACCCCTGGAGCCTGGGTCCCAAGGGCTCCGAAACCCACCATGTGGTGTTAAAAGCAAAGGTGCATCCCTAGACTCCACGTGCTTTTAGAGCCACAATGGAACCCAAAAGAGACACATATTTCTGTAGGGAAGTGTGTTCTGATCGTCACCACCTCCAAAGCCCTTCCGTGATAAGATCTCAGTGGTATGTTTACAACAACGCATTCCTGCCCCCCAAGTAAGGAGGGGGCCGGGAGGACTCTGTTAAGACGATGGACACGTAGTAAAGCCCCATCCCCTCTCTGCTCTTTTGGGGCGAGCCTGGCT
>NW_027550759.1:0-1757 GCF_008692635.1 Crocuta crocuta
AAAAATAATATGAAAACATATGATAATAGAAAAGTCAGGCTCATAGAAATATTTATACTTTCATTATTAGGTACATGGCAAAGGAAAGAAGTTAGAAAAATAACTGCAAAATATGTTAAAAGAAACTGGAAAGGTAGAATTAGTATGGATAAGACCTGAAACATTTAAATGGAAAATCCAGAAATAAGAGAAGGAATAAATAAGTCCAAAACACAGTACTTTGCAAAAGATTATGAGAGAGTTCCCTCAAGGAAAACAACAAAAGAAAAATCTGGGAATGAGAGAGGATGCACAATCACAGATGACGAATGATTTTTTTCAAAGTTTGATTATTTCTTTATGATTTCTTGGTCAGATCTTTTTAATTGTTACTGCTTCTGCCATGTAACATGCCTCACATGAGGAGTAAATTTGGCCATATGTGAATTCTAGAATCCTTCTCTTATTCTTCCCTAAATGTACTCCAACCAAGCTTTTGCCCCCATCACATTGCTGAAACTCCTCTTGTCGATATTACTATACCTTGGTTTTGCAATATCTCATTCAGTTCTCAGTCTGCGTCTTTTTTGTCCTCTTGGCAAGGATTAACACAATGAATGATACCTTTCTCCTTGAAACACTTTCTTCTCATGAGTTCTAAGACCCCACTCTTTCCCAGACTTCCTCTTACTTTACTGGCCATTCCTTCTCAGAGCTTTCTTTAAAAAGCTCTGTAGTATTCCCCTAACCTCTTTCTGTTAAAATGTCTTTGGTCCACTTGTCTTCACAATCTCATCTGGCTTCATGGCTTAACACTATCCAGTCTCCCACCTCCTATTATTTTATATACATATGCATGTGCACGCACACGCACACACAATCTAACCCCACTCCACTCCTTGCCTTCCCCATTTCCATATTTGCAGTTGCTCAGATAAAAATTATTGGCATTGCCCTCAACTCCGGCCTTTCTCTAGCATCCCACCTCCAATTTGACAGGAAATCTGATTCTACTTTCACATTATATGCAGAAACACTTATATCCACTGCTGGAAGATAGAAGAATAGAAGTTACCTGATATGAACAACAGAAAGAAAATAGACTAGAAAAAAGTCAACAGAAACTCAAGGGACAGTAAGACTGTAACAAAACATTTAACATTCATGTGATGAGAGCCTTAGAAGGAAAAGAAAATGAGAACAGAATGGGAAAAGGATATGAAGACATAACGTCTGAGAACTTCCCCAATTGCCAAGATATATACATCTACACATTTAAGAAGTTGAGTGAAACACAAACAGGTTAAACCCAAAGAAATATACACAGGGATACACCATGATTAAAATTCCAAAAATTAAACAGAAAGAAAAACTCTTGAAGTCAGTGAGAAAGAAATGTCACCTTGTCATTAGGATAAAAACAATTAGAATGACAGAAGATTTCCCATCGGAAACCATGCAAGTTAGAAGTAAGTAGACACGCAAATACCACATGGACCAATAGTTGTATTCTGGGGCATTTGCCTCAGAGAAATGAAGACATAAGTTTACCTAAAAACCTGTACACAGATGTTGATGGCATCTTTATTTGTAATAGATGAATAATAGAAAGAACTCAGATGTTATTCAATGGATAAATGGTTAAACAAATTGTGGCATATCCATGCCCTGGAATGCTGTTTAGCAATAAAAAGAAATAAATTATTGACACATGCAACAACCTGGAGGAGTCTTCCAGAGAATTATACTGAGTAAAAAAAAAAAAAAAAAAAAAACAA
>NW_027550760.1:0-1748 GCF_008692635.1 Crocuta crocuta
ACAGAGCCTGACGCGGGGCTCGAACCCACGAACTGCGAGATCATGGCTATGTCATTTTTCTTAAAAACTTTTAGAAGACCATATTTTAAAGTCTTAGTATTTGATTCCATTAGGGCTGAGTCAGTGAACTACAAGAGAGCTTCGGTGAGGACGCATGTATGTCACTGTGTCTACACACTTTTTATTAATTACATCACTACACATAATTCGGTTCCTCATGGATGAGAATCGCTTCTTGCCACATGGCCAGTCATTTTGTTGCCAAATCTGTAATCTTATCCTAGAAATTTAGGCCATCATTTTTCCTGTTCCAATTACTTTCTTCAGAGCCTTACCGAAGCCATCCACCCTAATAATCTCTTATAGTCAGAAAAGTACTGACTACGTATAGACTACATATTCCTGATTCCTACCCACGGTGGAAAAGGCTGAACTGTTAGACACATTATAGTTCACATCAGCCAAAGGAGATGATGTGGTCTTGCATGTTCTGCTCAAAGGGTTTGTATCTATATTCAATACATATATTACTGTATATTAATAGCTAACACATAACCAACGATAGTAATATACACACAATCTTCCACAACCCCTTCCTTAACATCAGATTTTTTAAACAGGCGATTTCAAGGTGCTAGCTTAGAGCTAAATCAAAGCAAACTATGATTTCCAACATGTTGTTATATTTTTAAGCAATCGTTTGCCTTACTAGGACGGAAACTCTGGGTGCACCCTCCCACCCCCTGACCTCAGAATTAGCACAGCCTTTGTTTCCCAATATTTGCCCAGGACTTTCATATTGAAACAAGGGCACACCCATGAGTAACGCTGATTTCTCCTAGCTAAAGCGGGTCAGCATGGGTGCCTGTCCACTCTATTCAGGTAATGGACAGCATGAGAAGCATGATATCAACATACAGGAACGCCAGGCCCTGTGCCACCGTGAAAACAAGTTTCAGGATTCATTGTATGTGAATGTGTGTTTAGTGCCGCTTGTGCTTCTGAGCTGGAGGACGATTTCAAAAGACAACACCTGTTTCAAAATAGGGCCAAGAGTTCTCAGCTGCATTTTCAAATCTCGGCATAATCTTCTGTTTTGGGATATTATCCATATAGGTTTTGGCAGTTGCAAAAAGAGAACATAAGCAGACACATGTGCAGGAATCGAGAGATCCTATTTCCCACTTAAAACACAGAACAGACTACTGCTGCTGCATACATGAGGATGTTAAGTGGGCACACCGATCACAGAACATTTCTAGTGCAAGAAGATGGAAGGGTGTCCTGATACAGTGGGTGGTGAGCCCAGGGGACAGTATCTAAAAGTGAGGTGGTGGGGGTGGGGAACACCTGGCTGGCTCAGTCGGTAGAGCATACGAATCTTAATCCCAGGGTCATGAATTCAAGCCTCATGTTGGGCCAAGAATTTACAAAGGAAAATAAAATTTAATTTAATAATAAAATAAAATAATAAATAAATAAATAAATAAATGAGTTGGGGAGACCAGCCGTCCCATTGGCCAAGTGTATGGAGGACAAACACCGCCCTCTACTGGCAGAGAATAAGACTGTATATATAGTCAAGATGACTAATAATACTTTCAATAGTCACTAAACATAATCAGAAAATAAAAACTTTTAATTTTTTAAAATAGATTTTATGTATTTTTTTTTTTGAGAGGCAGAGAACCTTCAGGGGAGGAACAGAGAGAGAGAGAAACACAGAATCCGAAGCAGGCTCCAGGCTC
>NW_027550761.1:0-1757 GCF_008692635.1 Crocuta crocuta
TTGCTCAGTGCACCTCCCTGAGATGGGCTCTCACCTTGGTCGCAAATGAATCCGGGCACCCATCAGGCTGGCTCGGAGCCCCATGCTGATGTGATGAGGTGCGCAGAGCTTAATGCGAACTGGCACCCCTTGCTGCTGAGACGCAAGCCACAAAGCAGAATCAGCATCCCGTGGCAGCAAGCACACCTGCCCGCCCCTCTACAGGTACCAGAGCTCTTTTAGAATCCCAGGGCTGGCCCTTCTCTTAATATTGCACTGGAAAGCTGCAAGGAGAGGAGGAGAAAGGAGAGGACAGAGACCTTTGCCTTCGTTCCCTTGAACCCCTTCATTATTCACCTGCTGTAACGTCTGCCCCAGCATCTTGTTGCTTTTCAGGTCGTCGTTATAACTAACCACTGTCGTTAGCTTTGGACATCCCTCTGGGAATTCCTAAGGCATTCCTCACAACTCATTCAAAAATAACGATGATACCTCTTCTCCTGGATGGCTATTATTGCTAAAGTTTCCTTTCCTTTCCGTAGCCATTCTTAACACCTCCTCTCTTCATTCCATTGTAGCATCCAGTGAAGACATTTTTAAAACTTGAGGGAAAAAAATCAATATTTTAAGCAATAAAAATCTATTGTTTCTCACAGGATTTTCATTTGAGGATTTCTTGCAGACATCAGACAATAAATCTCCTTTGAATCCCTGTTCAATTATTAAGGAAGGTAGCCCTTTTCATTCAGTTTCGAATAATAGCGAGACTGAAACACGGGACGTCAGCGCTGGCCTAAATTCGGTCTTGCGGGCTGGTGGGACGTGGACCCACTTCCAGAATAGAATCAGGTTATCTGGTTGAAATCCAGACACCTTGTGATTCTCCACTCCAGTGCAGTTGTTCCCAGTCATATATTAGGCAGGACGCCAGGGGTGGGAGACCGTTGTTCTCTGACAGGATCGGAACTGTAAGAGCTGATTAGGCCTGTGAGATGGAGCAGGAGTGGATAATGAGTGGTAGAGAGGTCACTTAGGTGCTACTGCTTTCCCGGGCCTGAGTTTCAGAAGCAAGAAGGCACTCAGTGAAATGAAAATGTAACCCATTTAGTGTTGATGAGATGACATTCTTGTGTTTGCAGTCCATTACTAATCTGTGGGTCCCAGTGCCCCTTCGAAGCACAGAGATCAACTACGAACATGGAATGATGAATTTTATAGATGTCCATGCAGTAGATTGGGATTTTGTGGATCTGGAGATTGTGCCGTCATTTCTGCCACCGTTACCTGAAATCAATATGTGCTTTCAACATACACACCCTGGGCAACTACAGTGGGCATGGCATGGTCCCTGTCTCTCTAGCATCTGATACGCGATAGGTACTGAAGTTTGTTGAATGGGTCCATGTCTGAATGAGTTAATGAGTACACTAAGGCAAATGAGATCTATTCCTTGCCCTCATCAGCTTTCAGAAGACAGTAGTCTGTAGCAAATCAGCCATGGTCTTGTGTCTCACTTTCTCCATCTCAAAAATAATAAAAACAAACTCGACCTTTACAGGGCTAACCTGTGAACTCATCCATCCCCGCCCTTTCAGATAAGTAGAAATACTTGCCTACCAATTACTAAAGAATGTCTCAGTCTTTGCATTAGCTGGGCTGTGGGTAGGATGGTGGCCTTTAGCTTTGTTCAGTGGGAAAGTGATATTAACTACAACATAGAGCCCCATTCCTTTGCCATCATTGTGTCTTGATTGTCTCTATTCTTGCCTTATTCATCA
>NW_027550762.1:0-1755 GCF_008692635.1 Crocuta crocuta
AGCCAAAGTCAGACACCTAACCGACTGAGCCACCCAGGTGCCCCAAAATTACTGAACTTTAAAAATGAAACAAATAGGAAGAAAACTTTTCAATTACTAAAGGTAGCAAAGCACTACTACAAGAATAAACTTCATCTTTTAAAAGAAATCTGGCAAATACAAAGTTTTGTGTATCTTCTAATGATACCAAGTCACTTCCCTTTTATTATATTTTTGCACTTTCGCGTTGAAACCAGTTTCTTTCTAAACAAAACAAAGGAAGGTTCTCACTTGAATTTCCATGTTGGTTAACTAGAGTACCAAATCTCTACATCATTAAGAGAACTTTTGATTTGTTTCATTTAAAAGGAAAATCTTAAGGAAGAATTCCACTACCTTACACATGTCTAATTCATCCTTAAGAATAACAAAGACATTAAAGAAAAATTACCTGACAGATGAGAATGAAAGATAGCTCTTAAATGTAATATAAAGAAGTGGTTTCTACTTTAGATTAGAAAATGAAGTACAGATTAACAACACAATTTCCTGGGAGTTATAAATTAGAAAGGTATCAAACTCAGTGAAAAATCTTCTCTCAAGTAAAGTTCTTTCCTTACTTATATTTCTCCATTATTTTTAATGTCTGGATGTCTTTATTTTGTTATAATAAGTTCACTTTTGGTTAAGATAATAAGTTATCAACTCAAATAATAAATCAGAACAACTGATCGCTTTAATGTCTTCTATGTTCTACAACATAATGAAAGAACAACGTACTTCCGGATTCCTATTTAGTTTGCACCAGTCTCCAGCTCGTTAGCTGTCATTGAAGGGAAAACTGTCTTTATTCCAAAATAATATGTTATTATAAAGAAGAATTCAAGGTAGGAGAACCTTCATTTTTCATATATCCAAATTTTATGTTTAGGCATTATTAACTTTAAAGATAGATGACCTTGCTTTCATAACCTAAATATGAGCTTACATGCAAGCAATATTGATAGAAACATTTCTATTAGTTTCCCCATATTTATACATCATTATCCTCTGAACAGTTTTCATTGGCCTCTGTTCTAGAAAGACCAAATATCATTTAACTTTTCAAAATTGTGATAGATGGAGTGAATAGTGATAAATCGCAAAGATGAATAAACAATGCACTTTCATTATTTTTACCTAATTTATTTTACCTAATTTATTTATTTTACCTAATTTACCTAATTTATGATGTCCTCTTCTATCACCTTTATAATAAATTCTCTCTACATTTAGTAATTTGTAGAATGAAGTGTATGCATTTACCTAGACATTGCTTTTGTTAGATTTTCATTTAAACAGTTCTTTACTCACTTAGAAGCCAGAGGAATATAATTCATCCTGTTAGCTGATTTTTCATGCAAAGTAGTAACTTTTGCTCTCTTTAGAATTATTTACCCAGTAATATCATTATTTAAGTTGTAATAAAATTTTTCATTGACTGTACATGCTTTATTTATTGCCACATATTTTAATCTTTGAAATAAATCTGCTTAAAATTGTGATCATTAAAAGTTCTACGACAAAATCAATGGTTACTATTTGCTAACAAACTTGTAACTGAATGAACTATTTTTCTGTCTATGTGATTGATGTAAGCATTGTTAAATCTAACTTATTTGAATATTCATTGGTATTTTATCTAGAGCTGTTATTCAATATATTTAAAAGTGTCTTTAAAACAATAATGAGTTTCATAGACAATATGACAATAAACCATGATTTTTTTTTTTTTTT
>NW_027550763.1:0-1759 GCF_008692635.1 Crocuta crocuta
CTACTCCTGAAACCAATATTTCACTGTATGTTAACTAAAATTTAAGTTAAAAAAGACAAACTTTTGAAAATGCAAAATAAATGCAAATAGAAAAGGACAGGTACTTGGCCAATCATCAGGGCCAATTATAGTGACAAACAGTCATTTTACACATTCAGGCATTGCTCCATGAGAATCTTGGATTCTATTCTAAAAGGATGGTGTTTCCTTATGGTTTGTATTAGCACGAGTTTGAAAGCACATATGGGAGTGATGTTACATCATATGATACCTAACAACTGAACGCTCTCAGTTTAAAGGCCTCGGTGCTATCATCCAGAGCATAGGATATGATGAATTGGCTCTCTTAAACATTGGCAAACGGAAGCGTGAACTCAATGACAGTCTGTAGTCAGTAATGTTGACAAGCTGGATGTTCCCTGGTACCTTGTGGAATAAGGAATCAGTGGGCTCAGGAGGATGGGAATTTTGGAGTCTGTATAATGTAATATGCTCAGCCACCCTGTAAACATACCGTGTGGAAAGCCTGCAGAACATTTCCTTCACAAAGGCATTAAGAAATGATTTGGTGGGAAAGATATTAGTATTCTTAAAATGCTCTTTGATAGCTAACTCCCGATGGCCGGTGATGGTGGTGGGGAATGCAGTCATGGAATTGGACCACCTGATATTGAAAATTATGATGTCCTGGGAAACTTGGTGTCATCTAAACAACGTGGAAGTAGTTAGTACAATTAAGCCACATGAGTCTTGGTCTATAGAGATCTGTGGTGATGGGTAATTTATCGCAGGTTTCTTAAAATCAAAATACTCGAGGGACATACTAAGATGATAGTTGGAATATGTTAGCAGAAAACTCTATGTTTGAAGGCAGAAACGTAACTTGAATCAACACAGTGGGGATTCACGACCGGTTCACAACCTAGATCCTCTCATTTGAGGAGAGCAACTTGAAGAAAGGACCCTGCAAGGCAACAAAATACTATTAATAATCTTCCCTCAAGTGTTCCCTAGAGGGACATGACAGCCACCTAACAAGCTGGCCAAGCGCGGGAGAAGGGAGGAGGAATTTGCCCTGGGGATCTGCGTATTCCCCAGCTCTGTGTAGATGGTTGCCTGGCGCCTGCCCAGGGAAGAAGAGCTGGGGCGGAGCTTTAACGGACTCCTATTGATTATTGTATTGTCTTTCTCCTCTAAGAGAGAAAACTTGAAGAATGCACTTGAGACTGTAATAGACCAAACAGCTTTGCGAAAAGTTAAATGTTAAAGTGACAGAATCAAAGTGAGCTCGGAAACCCCAGGAGTTCCATGCAACTTTGCAGTGAGGTCACGAGGGTCATCTCTTCTGTCTCACACGTAACTGTTTAAGTGAAAATCGCCCTTGTTCCTTCTCTGACTTTAAACTTCAGAGTAGTCCCTTTATTCCAAATCCTTGAAAAATTTCCCTCCAGTTATCCAGGAGGAGGGAAATGGCAAACACAGCTGATCAGTTTCTCAGTAAGCAGGAACAAGCTACTCAAGACAGAAACCTCACCTGACCCTCAGCAATCCCAGTGGGTGACTCCGTGCTCCTTTCCCGCACCTTTAGAATCAGAAAGCCCTTGGGTGAATAAGCCAATTTTTCCATGAAATAAAGGTCAAATTGTGTCCTTTTTCTTACTTATAAATGGAAGGAAAATATAGTCAAAATACAAGGGACCAAAACCCATGAGTGCTTTTGTAAGTGATTTATAGTCAATAATTTTATTCTTTCAGTAAA
>NW_027550764.1:0-1760 GCF_008692635.1 Crocuta crocuta
CCCCCTCCCTCCAACAGGCCTGAACCAAGAAACTACCCCTGAAGCAATACTGCCCAGACCAGTTTGAGCTTAACCCCTGACACCCCTGAGCTGATGGACTGCCGGGTGACCCATGGGATGACCAAAGGTTACCTTTACCTCATTATCATACTAAAATCTCCACCCAAGGAGGAGCACAAGCCTCATTTACATAACATACTACGCATGTATAGGCAAGTTTACCTGAAGCCCCGTGTGTGACCTTATGCCTGTGACTGCACACCAGGACAAAGCCTCCCCCTTGTGAATATTCATCCTAACCCTAAAGAAAAGGAACCCATCGGGGAGTTTTGGCTTTGCACCTTACTCCCTGTGATCTCCTTAATTTGCCGCAAATAAAAGTTTCCTTTGTGCCACAGCTCCACCTGCCGTGGTTTCTATATGTGACTCACCCTCGAGCAAACTCCTGCTAGTTAGTCTGGTGACACCTCTTGGCCATCTCGCCATGTAGGTACCTGCTCCCACCTCCTCACGGTCAGAGGAGGACGTGGTCCTCTCCTCTAAAACCTTGCCGCATCACTCACACCCTCCCCTTGAATCTGTTTCTCTCAGTCACTAAGGTCTCGGCTCTGCCGGCAGAGATCTTCCCTTCGAGCCACACCCTTGTTCCCTCACCCCCTTGTGCTCCAGCTCACACCCTCTCCTCCCCTCACTGCTCTCTTTCCCTGCTTCCTGGTGGCTGCCTGGTTCACTCCCGTCTGACTTCTCACCCATCACTCTGCAGTAACTGTACTCGAAAAGGTCACCAGAGCCTGTTAATTAAATGAAATGGGTTTTCTGGTCCTTAGCCTGACTTTTTGACAGCATTTGACCTTACTGACCACCCGTCTTAAAGTTCTGTCATCCTTGAATTCCTACATAGCACTTTCTCCTGGTTCTTTTTCAATCCATTGGATTGCCTAATTCTAAAATTATTTTTATTTATTTATTTATTTATTTAAAGTAAGCTCTACACCCAACATGAGGCTTGAACACACAGCCCTGAGATCAAGTGAGATCAAGAATCTCACACTCTATTGACTGAGCCAGCTGGGTGCCCCAATAATTGTAATTTTGCTCATGTCATTATATTCTTTGGAGTAAGGTGGAGCGGTTTCAGATCCCTTTTTTTGCCATTCATCAGTGCTGTGGTCTCGAGCAAGGCCTCCTATGTAAGAAACAGGGCTAATTACATAGGCTTTAACCACTGGGTATGAGGATTAAAGGAGATAGATAGTACATAAAAAGTGCCTCATTCAGTGGCCGACAAGAATTGGCAGTCAGCACATTTTCATGTTCTTCTTTCCCTTTGGTGCTCTTTCCACTCCCTTTCTTGCCAAAAAGCTTTTTAAAGTTCATCTTATTTTTGGGGGTGTTGTAAGATACCAGGATTTGGAGTCAACATCGAATTCAAATTCCTTTTCTTCCACTTAGGAGCTCTTTGACCCTGGGCATGTTGTTGCTGTAAATTTTGGTTCCACATCTGTAAATTGGGGACTAGTGTGTGTGTATGCTTTGGAGGGGGTGATTAATAAATAAATATTAAATATATATTGCTTATGCATATATAAAATATTTTTATATGTTTATTTTTAGAAATAAGTAAATTGGTAAAGTGCTTAGCACAGTCCTGGCAGGTTGTAAGCACTCAGTAGATGGTAGTTACTGCCTTATTTGCCCCTAGTCTGTGGCTTCCGCACACACATACTCTCACACACGCATCTCCCACCCCACCCCCATCT
>NW_027550765.1:0-1757 GCF_008692635.1 Crocuta crocuta
CCCAAAGAGATATTTTGGAATCCTCACTCCCAGTAGCTCAGAATGTGGCCTTTTCTGAAACTGGGTCTTTGCAGAGGTAATCCAGTTAAAATGAGGTCACTGATCACTAACCCGGTATGACTAATGTCCCTATAAAAGGGTAAATTTGGACACAGAGACAGACACACATGGAGGGAAGACCATGTAGACACAGGGAGAATGCCATGTGATCATGGAGGCAGAGATTGGGGTGATGGACTTGTTATAGGAGGGTCTGAATAAAATAAAACACCCCACAGCTCTGAGTGACAGGCCCTGCTGGGGCGTCACCTCTCCCTGGGGGACACCTTATCTTCTCTGAGAGGTGGTGTGGTAGTGGGTGGGGGGCCGGAATGGGGAGGGTGGGGCCCTACTCCAGCGTGGGTGGTCCGTGGGGCCAGCGTGACCTTGGCAGCGTCTCACAGTGGCCTTTTCCCACTGCCTGTCTTTCTGACCCCCACTCACTCTACAGAGAGCCTCCCTGCGCCTCCTCTGGGTCTCACAATACCACGTTTATGCCCTCATTTATTCCGTAGATACCGATCGCCCACTAAACTTCAGGCATTTTTCAGTTAAGCATCACATGGGGAGGCCTCTGGCTCCACCCGTCAGGAATAGCCGGGCTCAGACCCCTGTTGACAACCGTCAGGATCGTCGTCTGGCAGGTTATGCCGTGGTGATCGGAGTTCGTGAGGAGGATGCTGACCCGGCATTAGGTTTCCGGGCGTGACGTGGTGTAAAGAGACCTGTGTCCAGAACGTGGAGAGAGCGTGTGTGTATATATATATATATATATAAAATATATAAAATGATTGTTAGACACTGCTGTTCCTTCCTGCTCTTGAAGATATTTAAATCTCTTAATCTTCCTTGTTTGTATATTCCTCCCAAAGTATTCAATGAGGAGTCCCGTCAGGTATTTGGTTGCATTGAGTATTTCTTGTTTTTGTTTTAAGTAGGCCTCACGCCCAGTGCAGAGCCCAGCGCGGGGCTTGAACTCACAACCGTGAGATTAAGACCTGAGCCGAGATCGAGAGTCAGACGCTTAACTGACTGAGCCACCCATGCGCCCACGAGTGTGTCGGTTTTCTCAGGGACCGTATTCAGGGCATGCTTCTAAAATCAGCGGCTCATTACGAGTGGACCCACGATCTGCAGCCAGACAGGCCGGGAGAGGTCGGGGTTATGCGCACCCAGTGCTGAGGTCTGAGGTCTGGGGGAGGCAAACGTGTACGCGGGGAGACTTCGTGGAGGGGGACGTGTGAGGAGACCTTCAAATGAATGGGGCTTTGACATGTCTAGAGGGACAAGTGGCTGGTCTGGCAGAGAAAGAGTGTGAGCAAGTGAAACGTCAGGTCTGGAAGGGTGTGTAGTGCTGAGGACCGTGCAGGGAGGGGGCTTGGTTGTCACATCGTGGACGACCTGGGCCGCCGTTCAGTGTTGGTTCTGCTGTGTCTTCAGACGATGGCAAGCTTTCTGTTTGTCTTTCCTTTGTGTGTGCGTGCGTGTGTGTATGAGTAAGGGGATGTGTCATAGGTCGAAGACCCTGGTAAATAGATCAGAGTTGTGCTCAAGGAGGGTGCTGGAGGCTACGGTGGTGGGGATGCCCTTGGGAGCCATGTCTGTGAGCGTGGACGGACGGCCAAGACGCCATCCAGTGAGGGGACGGACTGCCCCGTCCCGAGGGGAGCCGGGCGGCCAGGCAGGCGCTACAGGGACTGAAACAGTCCAGCCAGGAG
>NW_027550766.1:0-1763 GCF_008692635.1 Crocuta crocuta
GACCTGAGCCGAAGTTGGACGCTTAACCTACTGAGCCACCCAGGTACCCCTGATTTTGTCTATTTCTTAAAGAAGTACCTGTGCAATTCAGAAAACTTTGAAGCCCCCCAACCTGATGGGCCCTGGCAACAATGGTGGCCGTGGCTCGGACCTGATCCTGGTCGGGCCCCATCCCCCTCCACCTCCGACCCCACCAGGCCCCTCACTTCCCCCCACCCAGGGAGCAGCTGTGGCTCTGAGCCCTCAGCAATTCTTTGGAAAGTAACTTGGATCCTGTTTGGGTTCTAAGAGTTGGGTCCTGTCACTCCCTCAACCCGTGTCTGAGAGCTGTGTCCTACGATGGGGGCCGGTGTCAGCCGTATTCCCTGGGGGCTCTGGCGGAGGCTGGGAAGGTCCCTCAGCTGTGTCCACGAGAGGCTGGGCTGGAGGCAAGGCAGGGGCTCCCTTCTCCCCTACAGGCCTGCCGCTGCTGCTGCCTGGGCCTCAGGGCCAGCTCCTCCTGAGGCCTTCTCTGGACTCCGTGTCGAGGGGCCCCAACGTGGAAGCTTCTAGAAGGCAAGCCCTGCTCTTGTCACACAACCTGCATCCCAAGGCAGGGTGCTCCCCACCGGGACACACCCTTGCCCTTCTGCCTTGCAGGCACCTTGGGGCCCCTTCCTGACCTGCCCTCCCCGGCCCAAGCTCTCCCCTCTGCTCAAACTCTTCGTAATCTGTCCTTGCCCACTGGACAGACCCCAGGCTACAGGAGTGGGCCTTGGGCTGACCCCCAGCTTTGCCCGGGGGGCCGTGTGGCTGGGTGCCTGTTCCTCCCTACGTGGCCAGAGTGTATCCCTCTGTGTCCCCCTCCTCCCTGCCATGGCAACGGTGATGCTGTCCCCAGAGGAGGGGACACTGGGCCACCAAACCCTGAACCCCCTCTCCCCTATCACTGTCCTGCCAGGCAGCAGCAGCCACCGCGGGGGCTCTGAAGTCCCTCTGGGGCTACCGCCACGCTGAAGCTGCCCTCCCAGGCCCTCTAATCCTGGGCACGCATCACAGCCATGGAGCCCCATGCCCGCTGGTGGCCTCACAGGTCTGAGGCTGCCCGAGTTTCAGGAGGGACCTGTAGACGCACTCATTATGCATCAGGGGCTGAGAGGCCACATGGCGTCCAGCTGATGAGCTCTGGCCCCTCGATCGTCGGGGGTATGGCACCTTCTCCCTCCACCCCTCTCCCGGGAGAACAGGAACGGAATCCTGTCTGCTGCAGCGGCCGCTGTTAATGCAGGCTTTCTGGAAGACTGGACCCTCTCTCCTTGACCCCCACTGGCTGACTGTACGTGAAATCCAGGCTGCCCGGATCGCCAGCGGCTGGCGGCGCAGACACTCGCATGTGCAGATGAAAACACCCCGGTGAAGGCTTGGCGCGTGCCACGTTTATTAAAAACGGCCCAAACCCTCTTACAAAGGAGGCGGTGGCTGGTGCCAGGCACTGTGGTCCACCACGGGGCACAGGCCAGACTTGACACCAGAGAGAGCCAGGCCTGTTCTGTTGCAAGGGTTCACTCCAGGGCAAAGCGAGGGGTTGGCTCTGTGGGGCTGGGGGGATGTCCCAGCACCCGGGGCCCCTGCAGCCTGAGAAGAGGTGTCTGGGTGCCTTTCACATTGGGTTCATAGAAGTGCCACCTTAAAGGCAAATAGGCAACAGAAGGGGGCAGAGGTGGGGTCTCAGGCACTGAGAAGGGCTGACACCGAAGCCTGCCCCAGGGCACCTCTGTTAGGCG
>NW_027550767.1:0-1765 GCF_008692635.1 Crocuta crocuta
GCTACATAACATGTCCAAGATAGCACAAACAGAAAACAGCATTTCTGTCTTCTCCCCTCTGAAGCATGTTCTTACTCAGCAAGCCGTGCTGCAGAGTCCTCTGGGAAGTCACTACCTAGCTGGAATGGAAGGAGACAGAGTGAAGGAAGATACCAGAAACTTGGGTTGTTCTTAGAATACTAGCATCTCCTGATATGCAAATGAACTTAGAGAAAAGCCCAAACTGTGGTATTTTGAATCCAAGTTGCCCGGTTGATCTGCTCTGTCACTGCGTGTGGGGGCAGAGACGCAGACAGCATTGGCAGGTTCACCTCCCCCCCCCACCCCCTGAGACCCCCTCTCAAAGAGGAAGTTCTCCGTCCCAGCCACAGGTCACACCTCCCAGGCAGCTGTAGGGCAAAGGGGATTGGGGTGACTGTCGGACTTGGAAAAATAAACAGTTCTGACTCCAGACCGGTGAGCGGGAACCTGTGTTAGGGCTCCGGTTTGTGAAGGTCTTCCAGTTGTGTCCCCAAAGCACGTGTGGCAGAGAGTAGGTGCTCGGGGAGTATCTTCGGAATAAATGATTGAATGGCTTGTCGATTCTAAAAATTAAATCCAGGTCCCTCCCTTATCACTATATTTAGATTCCAGAGTTACAACACTATAGATACGGCACAACATTTAACTTGGGAAAAGGTAGAGATGAATATCTAAAATAAATTATGGAAATGATCTAAAGATTTCAATTATCTGTGCTTCCTTTACCAGCTAAAATTCTATCATTTACATTATAATCAACTTTTCTCTGTAGCTGCATTTAACAGTAAACCTCCGGCTCCTACTGGGGGCAGCTTTATCTGCATTAGCAGACAAAATAACGTCTCATTAAGCTTTTAGTTTGCTCTGCTTGTTTTCCTACAAAACTCAGTTCATCACAAGTTCTCCAAAGAACTTTTATTCTCACTTTCGTAAATATCCATAATTAGCTATATTTCCATGTTTATTGAAGGATAATGGAAGTTTTAGACCAGCTAGCTGTATTATAGGACACAAAAAAAGGAAATCACGAGGTGTGCCAATATAATTTCAAAAACGGTGAGAACATTTTGTTTTCTACTGCACCACTTAAAACTGCTAGTGTAAATTAAAAGAACAATCATTTTCTTCTGTAATGATGGAGACTTACAGAAATTTAAATGCTATATATTTTCAGCAAAAGGCCGACCTGTTTTTCCTCGTCACTTCCCCAGGTCACACCATGTTTGTTTGATAGATAATATCAATTCCTGGGGTTTGGAGATTTGAAGCTGTGAGCTTTCAAACCCCGTCTCTTAGCGGACAAGTGCGTTCAGTATAAAGGGCACAATGAGGCGTGGAATTGTCAGGTTGCATCATGCAGGGATATAATTTATTCCTTGAAACACCTCAAAATGAACAAATCCATTGCTGCAGCACAAGGACATGTATTCTACTTTGTAGGCTAGGATTCATGTAGCATGACCAACAAGGTTTCAAAGTCATACTGGGAAAGGACGCCTGTTTAGCTGGCTCGGGTGTAAAGCGTATGATGTCCCGTGGGAGTGGCGGGTACTATGCAGAAGGCAGCACAGCCCAGGCAGAAACCCAGAATTTCATGATTAGGAACCCACGGCTGTGAGATTATTGAGCCCCTTTTCTTTTCTGTCTGTGTCAGGGAGATTCTGCCATTCGGTGACTTCTTTGGTTTCAGAAATGTACTTACAGGTGGAGTTTGAACTTTTGACTGGTTAAAAAAAAAAAAAAA
>NW_027550768.1:0-1762 GCF_008692635.1 Crocuta crocuta
ACAGAATGCAAAGCAGGCTCCAGGCTCTGAGCTTTCAGCACAGAGACTGACATGGGTCTTGAACCCACGAGCTGTGAGATCATGACCTGGGCCAAAGTCCGACGCTTAAGTGACTGAGCTACCTAGGCACCCTGATTTCAAGTGACTCTAAAACACATATTTAGATTGTACATCCCTAGGGAATATATCCTAAGGACAAAAAGAAGTATAAAGGTATCTTAGACAGAATTCTTTTGGCTAGATTCCAATGGTGATATTTATATTATTTTGAATATTATTACATAAATACAATAAAGCAACCAAGTCATTAAAGTAATATCCTTAGGAGATAAAACTTGAAGAGTTAGCAAAGGATAAATTTAAAATAAAATATTGAAGTAAAAATTCTATGATCTTTGATTTGAATCAGAAATACCAATTTGGTGGGTACCTGGGTGGCTTAGCGGGTTGAGTGTTTGCTCTGACTCAGGTTAGGATCCCATGGTTCCTGAGGTTAAGCCCCACAGGGGGTTTGCTCCTGTCAGGGCAAGGCCTGCTTCACATCCTCTGTCCCCCTCTCTCTGCCCCTTCCCTGCTAGTGCTCTCTCTCTTTCTCAAAAATAAACATAAACGAGGAATATCAGTTTGAATTAGGATTTGTTTTTCTCTTTCTAAAAACTGTAAATTTCTTAGTTCTGTCCACTGAAAAAGCTTAGACGTATGACCAACTCAGTTTAATGATCACTCCAGGTACCCAAGTTATAATATCTGAGTGCCATTTCCATTGTAAAGGAACCAAGGCTTCTTGGAGAAATGGCCGATTCTAGATCTGGGGCAAGATGTGTTTGAGATGAGCTTGAACCATGTTATTATGCCCCAAAGCAAGGTTATATGTATGAGCTCCCACTGGCTAAACTCGGGAATAATATAAAAGCAAATAATGACTACAAGATATCGAAATACATCAAATATATAAAATCATATGGAGGTTGGGTGGGCACCAGCTCAGTATTTTGAAAATAAATAAAAAGAAAGAATCAAGCATTTATCCTGCCTTTTTTGTTTTTATTTGTTTCAGGTAATCAATTGTTGAGGGAAAATTCTTCAGTGAGGAATTCTAGATAATAAATGCAGGAGGAATAAGATTTAAAAAACCTCCTTCTTCATTGTAATCATTTTGCAACATACAAATGTATCAAATCAACACGTGGTATACCTTAAACTGCCACAATGTTATATGTCAGTATATCTCAATAAAGCTGGGAAAGAAACGTCCGTTCTGCTAACTCTGATGAAATAAGGGTCTAGGCAAACATCTCCAGGGCCAAAACCATTAAGTGAAAGCTAATGAGAAACTTTACAGTGGAAGCAGCCCTTGATGCTCAAAGCAAAACAAACAGCTGGAGTTTAACCCTGACAACAGACAGGGACGGAGACCAACCTGGATTTCTCGTCTGTAAACAGAGAGTAGCTGCCCAATCCTGCGGGTGGAGGTGGGGCAGCTTCAGACTTGTGGTCTGTGTTTGGCATGGAGTAGGACCCACATTTCTCCACCTCCCATTCTTTCGGTCCTTTCCATCAGCTAAAAAGTGTGGGGAACCATCCCTGGGAGGGCAGGGCAGGGGTCTGGGCTGCACGCAGAGCCCTCCGTCCCTGGCCCCGAGTCTATTCTTTGCCCTCTTTGCCACCGCAGAGAAGTCTTGGTCTTGGAGCCCGCAGCCCCTCACTCCTTAGTGACTGTGGAGCCCTGAACAGGTTACATCACGTCTCTGAGCCTCAGTTC
>NW_027550769.1:0-1766 GCF_008692635.1 Crocuta crocuta
GCCCCACCCTTTTAATAGCATTCTACTTATATTGGTTGACTTCATACCGTCATTTCATTAACTTATATTTTTTCTACCTCAGATAATGTATTACATAGATTATTTCCTCTTCCATTCTCTGTGCAGATTTCTCATCCAAGTCTTTGTTTCCTTTTCTTCTCCGTGTAGTTGTTTTGAAGATCTCTTCTACTACTAGTAGAAGTAGTAGAGCATTCATATTTAGGAAGGACTCACAACAATTCCGACTAAAGAATCTTTGTATGTTGTGGCTTATAGAGACACCTTGAAGGAAGCTGGCTTTTTAGATGAGAACTCCACTTTTCAGGCAGAGTTTTAACTTTTAAATTAAATATCATGTTTCTCAGCTGAAGAGATATATTCATTTTACTCCTGGCAGGTAATGGCCTGACTGTCAGCTCCCTGGACTCTAGAGTGGAAATAGAATGGGAATGCCAATGTCCCCATGCAGAGGTCTACTAGACCTTTCCAGTGGGATGTTTCCTCTCCACCTTCGAGGAAACTTCATGACTCTGAGTCCAGACACAGCTCTGGAATTCTGCCCTGCTTCTCCACATGGATGAGCTCTTTTCTTATATAAATGCTGGAGTACGGCCCCTGATGCCCCCTCCTGCAGATGGAGCACTGGAGATCCTATGCATTACAATCATTCCCAGGACCCCATATCTGCATAGAGAAGGAGAATGACCCAGCCCAGGCAGGCAGCCAAGGGCCTGGACTCTGGACCCCTGCCTTATCCTCCATCTCTGTGAACAGTTAACTCTGGGATTGAAATTGCAGCCCACGGTTGCACAGCCTAACAAAAGAATATAAGAGAAACTTTATACGGTTTCCAAATTTTCATCAACTACAGCACTAACTCTCTCAAGCAAACAGGGCCAGAGATCAGCTCAGGCAGAAGTGGAGCCCAGATCGCTAGGACCACGTCAGCGAGTCCCCTCACCACCCAACACCAGCACACCAGGAACTGGCGACAGACACCGGGGTTCCACATTTTAAATGCCTCCCCTTGTCCAGGGGGCCCACATGCAAATGACCTGAGGTGCTCCCAGAAAAGACCTGCATCACAGGCAAAGGCCAGTGTGCTGGGTCTCCATCCAGAAGACAGACATGCAGATGCTGTGGTCCCTCCTCTGCCTGCTGGCAGCTCCCCTGGGTGAGGGTCTGGGGGCTCTGGGATAGACCTGGGCCTCTCTGTGGGATGGGACAAACTCACCTTGACTCTCCTTGCCCCCAGGTGTTCTATGTCAACTCACACTCCAGGAGTCCGGCCCAGGACTTGTGAAGCCTTCGCAGTCCCTCTCTCTGACCTGCGTTGTCTCCGGGGGCTCTGTCACCAGCAGTTACTACTGGAGCTGGATCCGCCAGCGCCCTGGGAGAGGGTTGGAGTGGATGGGGTACTGGTCGGGTAGCACCAGCTACAACCCGGCTTTCCAGGGCCGCATCACCATCACTGCTGACACATCCAACAACCAGTTCTCCCTGCAGCTGAGCTCCATGACCACCGAGGACACGGCTGTGTATTACTGTGCCAGAAGCACAGTGAGGGAGAGCCACTGTGAGCTCAGACACAAACCTGGCGCAGGGACCTGGAGGGGCTGGAGGGGCTGGGCTGCAGGGGCGCTCAGGATCCGCAAGGGGGCGTAGAGGACCTTCCAGGGGACCCCAGGACATGGGGGGAGGGTGCTTAGGACCCCTTACCTGCAGGGACCAGCCCAGGGGCAGGGGCAGAGCACAGAACTAGGGAG
>NW_027550770.1:0-1765 GCF_008692635.1 Crocuta crocuta
AGAAGGACCACCTTGAGGCCCCTCCTCTTCTAAGGCCAGAAACCACACCACTCTTCCCCACACTCAAATTCCTAGGAGGACCGATCCGGGGGCCTCCCATTTGAGTCTCAGACAGCGAGAAAGAATCCAGACTGCCGTACGGGAACCGCACCGCGACGCACCCACAACGCGTTACGCACACCCCACGCCAGTGGCTCATGGGAACGTGAGTGGCACTGGGCAGGTGCACCGCGTCCTATGTGTTCCAGGTGGGCGGGGGCTTCCCATCCCCTCACCAGACTGAGGATCCTTGAATCTGCACTCTGTTGGCAGTTCCTGGGCCCTCCAGGACCCAGATATCTCAAGTCACGCACCAAGACTCACCCTAGCTTCCCCTTAACCCCTCCCATCCGTAACCCATCACCCTCACTTGTCCATGTCGGTCGCAGCATGACGTCAAGGGCCATGGCGGCCACCACATCTGTGAAGTGAAGGACAATGACCTCCAGGCCCCTCTTGTTGGGCGGTCAGGACCCACACCACCCTGACTCACCCAAAGCCTGCTGGCTCTCTCTTCACACTTCAGTTCCTGGGAGGACTGACCCAGGGACCTAGCAACAGAGTCTCAGACAGCAAGGAAGAATCCAGACGTTAAAGCGCGGCCCGTGTTGCACACACCCCACACCAGTGGCTGATGGGAAAGCACGTGGCACTGGGCAGGCGCACTGAGGCCTGCGCGTGCCAGGTGGGCGAGGGCTTCCCATTCCCTCACCCCACTGAGGATTCTTGAGTCGGCCCTCCGTCGGCAGTCCTGGTGCCCTCGAGGACCAAGATACCTCAGAGCACGTCCCCAAGATTGTCCCCATCTTTCTCTGACGCCCTCCCCTCTGAAGACTGCTGTCCTCCCTTGTCCTGGCCTGAAATTCTCAACACACATGAGAAAGGCAATCAGTCAATGGACACCAATGCAGAAAAGCCTTCTTTCACATTAAGAATGGGAAACTTCACTAAACCGGAGCCAAGGAGCCAGAAGGAGGACTTCTCACCCTATCACATCTCCTGAACTGCAGACCCCAACATGAAGGAAGCTACCTTGTAAGTCCACACTATTTTACTACTCCAGCCGAGGAAGAAACGTTTTCTCCCCTCTCAGCAACAGCCCGCCAGATGAGAGACTCACAACTGAGCCAGTGAAAAACCACTACACTTGGAACTCCTGTTTATTTCAATGGACTTCTTTTTGTCTCCCAACTCCCCATTTTCCTCTACAAAAGAGCATTCTTATCCTTTGTTCTGCCCACTTGCCTGTGGTTTTGCCATAGCTTACGTGTCCCGAGTTGCCCACCTCTGTTACTCCCGAATAAATCCATTTTTTGCTGATAAAATAACTGACAGTTTCATTTTTAAAGTTAACACTATTTGGTGATCGGATGTGGGATCCAGAGAAGACTCCCAACAGCTCCAGGACTGGTGAGCCATACATGTGCTGGTATCCACAGGCCAGTTGAGCTCCCTTCTCTCTTGCCAACCCTAGAGCTTATGGGTAAGTCTTCTCCTGGATTCGAGGTCTGCTTCGTTTGTGTTTTGAGCTCTCCAGGCTTTTTGGGGGATCTGTTTTAGAGATTTGTCTTCTCTGGGGTGCCTGGGTGGCTTGAGCGCCAAGACAGCTGAGCATTCAGCTTTGGCTCAGGTCACGATCTCACGGTTCATGAGCTTGAGCCCCATTGCTGCTGACAGTGAAGAGCCTGCTTCCGATCCATTGTCCTTCTCTCTCTCTCTCTCTCTC
>NW_027550771.1:0-1755 GCF_008692635.1 Crocuta crocuta
AGCCCCATGTGGGGCAAAATCTCAACTGTGACATCATGACGTGAGCCAAAATCAAGAGTCAGATGCATAAAAGACTGAGCCACCCAGACACTCCTCACGTGAAAGCATTTCTAGGAGGAAGCTTGGGCTCAGTCTCAACAGGTAAGAACATATTTCAAACCTTGAAGTGTATCCATTTTTGAAATAGGCTTCTTGATACCTTTTGTTTTAGGGGACATAGCTCTTCCTTACTATTGTAAAGTTACTCCATTAGTTTCTGAGCATTAGTTTATTGAGTTTAACCTTTGATACATTTATAAACATCCTCACTTATGTTGTCTGTTTACTCCTGTTTTTATTCCTTGAAACCACTCAACTGTTCAGTCACAACTATCAAGTAGTTGGCACTGATGATGGCAAACTAAAGGCTATTATCGCCACCGTTTACCTATAAAGTAGCAAATTCTCTTGAATGTCACATCAGTATGACTAGCAGAGTCACTTCCCACATCCTCACACATGATGGTTTCATCATGCCTGACATATGTTCACCTTTCCTATACCTTCCCCTGTCACCTCACAGGAGTATTTTTGGTTTAAATGATGGCCTATTCATGGAACAGCTGAATAAAAGGAAGCTCATAGATAGCAGTCTAAAACAACCTAACTTAAAGATTTTGGAACCAGGGACTAACCATAAACTGAATTCTAGGTTGGTGTTTAATCCTCCTTCACATAAACTGTCAATAAAGTCCATTCCAGTTTCCTCACTTTTCCTCCGAGCCTTCTTATTAACATCTTCCATTTTACTGTTCTAAGTTTAACTTTTTTCCTTGAGCTTGTGTGAGAGCAAATTTCCTTGAGCTGGCACTTCCTTGAGCAGCCTGGCTGCTGTTTGGGGCAGTGACCTTGCATCTCCTGAACAATTGTGACCGCACCCATTGTTTTCATTTATTTGCTGGAATTCTACTACTTTTATGTGGGTTGTACTGAGTCTCCCTCTAACTGGAATTTAACAAGAAGGGATTTAAATAGGAGGAAATGCTTACAAAAGGGAAAAATAGTTCACATAGGATAAGGAATGTAATAAATTATTAATGCACTGTTTATATAACCTAATTAAGAATATGTTCACTCTTTTAAAGAGTTGACTAATATATTGTATTAGTAATTTTGTGCATTTCATTACTTTCTTAAAATTCTTCCTTCTTTATTAAGCATAATTTTAAGCTTCTATTTGCACTTTGACCTTGTTCTGTTCTTTATTTTTATAATCTTGAGTCGTCTTATTATAGAGTGATTGTTTTTTTCCCAAAAGTTTCTTTGACAGATATTTTCTTCTCTATTTGGTACGAATATATGGTCATTGATACGAGGTTTTAAAGATTGCGACCAGGAAAGTTTTGTTTAATAGTATTGATGAGGACAGCAATTGAATTGTGAATGAGGAAAATAGTGTGCTGTGCTTAATACAAGAAGCCATTGTACTGAAAAGATCTTGGAATGTTGGTACAATCACATACAGTGTCAAGTGCTGGAACAAACAAAGCAGATCTTTGAAGAAAAAAATCAGTTATGACCACTGATAGTTGACATGGCATTAATTTTTTTCTTTGGTTTAAACAAAAAGAAAGCTGTCAAAATGCTACTCATAGACATAAACCAGACCACTAACTGACATATATATGAATACGCATGTGCTTGTATTGATGGGTAGGTAAGAATAGAGATGGTAATGGGGTGCCTGGGTGGCTTAGTCGGTTAAGCGTCCGACTT
>NW_027550772.1:0-1767 GCF_008692635.1 Crocuta crocuta
CCCATGCTTACACCTCATTCAGGGCCTTGCAGGAGTCAGAGGTGGAAATAAGGGTACAGACGTGTAACCAAATGTTTTAGAGATGGAAATACTGCTCCCTTTGCTCTTTAAAGTCCTCCCACGTGTTTCCCATGTGTGTGTCCACACTTTGAGAAATTTTCAGTCCACCGAGGATTTCTAGTACCACCGAGGATTTCCAGTACCTTCATAGATGTCAAAGCCAATGTTTTGGAAGGTCCCAGGTTCTTGTCCTCCATCTTCTTCATGCCACTTGTACAACTGAGTCACTTTAGACTTCTGCCTATTGACAGAAACACCCCCAGAGAGATTCCATTATAAGCAGAGGACAAGCATGCAGATTTGGAGACTGGCTATGTCCCTGCTTTCGCCCACCCTCCCCCCCACTGTCCACCCTGAGGATGAATGATTGAAGGCAGAGTAACTAAGAAAGGAGGAGGACCCGGAGGCAAGTGGGAAAGGTGACAGCAGTTACTCACCTGTTCACCTCTTTCTTGGAACGGAACATGAACAGCAAGAGAACAGCAAGGGCGACTAGCACCACGGCGAAGGCTGCCCCCACGAGCCCAAACACCAGGCTCTTCTTGGTGCTGAACTCGCAGGTTTCCCCACTGTACCAGTCAGTGTCTGTGGTCAGGCAGCTGAGATGGACAGAGGAGGCAGGTGGGGAGAGAGAGCATCCTGAATCAGGGCCAGCCAACACCCACAGCATCTCTGCCTCAGAGCTGGCCCTGGCCCCATGGGTGAACAAGGAGCCCTGAGGGAATGGACAGAAGTAAAATCTAGCTTCCCACACCATGGAAGCCCGATACTCAGTCCAATACTTTTAGGTTGTGCAGTCCAGAATCTAGAACAGTTGGCCTGACTCTGGCACTGCCCTGGGCTGCACCCAGGAATGTGCACCCACCCACATCAACCTTTTTGTCCACACACTAACCATCATGTTTTCAGCCTCTCTTTCCATCAGGAAAAGCAACTTGCCCTCCTGGATCCCCAGCACGCATTCTGCCTCTGAAGCTCCTTCTCTTCCCTGGAAATACCCTTTTCTGTCTCCTCCTCACACTAGCTTGCAAAATCCTCTTCCAGGAAACCTTCCCAGGACATCTTCTCAGGCCTTTGCATACGTGTCACTCCTTCCTCCTGGTCTCTCTTTCGTTTAGTTTCTGTAGGCAATGCCTTTCTTTGCTCACATACTCCTGTGACTCAGCATTTACAGGCTTTCTGCCTTCCCCATGTGGGTGTGTCCCCTTATTTCATCAGCAGGGTCTCCCCCTGGAAGCCAGGCCCTGTCTTCCCCATCTGAGTGGGGATTTCCCAAGGCTGGGATTTTCCTGCTGCTTCTTCAGAGCTTGACACAGTCCTGGAATAAACCCCAGAGGAGGGGAGCTACTGAGGCTCATTCTACACCTGACCTTGAGGCTCTGTCTATGCATGTCCTTTGTGGTTGGCTGCATCCAAGAGAAGCCAGGACCCCTCCATGACCTGGGCCTTTAGGCAGCGCCTTGACGGGTGGGGTCTCCAGGGAAGAAGGACATCCAGGCTAGGGTGGGGTGGTGGGACACTCACTAACACCGAGGGCCACTCCGTTCTAGCTGGCACTTCCCAAAGTGGCAGTCCATGGAGTTGCTGAAGCCTGGCATGCAGCGGGTGATGCAGTTTGGTTTCTGATTCTTGTATTCCACGAAGAAGTAGGCAGCATATTCTTTCCCAGCCTTCTCCTGGCATTCCTCTGTGGAGCATGGAGGAGTT
>NW_027550773.1:0-1769 GCF_008692635.1 Crocuta crocuta
CCTGCTTCGGATTCTGTGTGTGTGTGTGTCTCTCTCTGCCCCTCCTCTGCTTGTGTTCTATCTCTTTCTGTCTCTATATCTTTCTGTCTCAAAAATAAATAAATGTTTAAAAAATGTTTTAAAATATTTCTTATGGGCTCATTGCAGAATACTGTGATTTTGTCCCTAACTCAAGGTGGTTTTTCATTTATACATAGCTGACACTTTCAACTTTGTTAAAAAAAATTTCATTTTAACACCCATTACCTAAAATTTTTCTAGGATTAAAAATAACTCATATATCTAAATATAAGAAAGAAAAACTGTTAGGAGAAGAAAAGGGCATTTTCCCTCACTTCTTCACAAGAAATCAGAATCAGTTTGTATACTATCGCACTAAGCTTAAGGCAATAATTATTAAGTATTCTCAGGGTTAGAAGATGGGTAGGACAGTCAGGATTTCTCCCTTAGGGAGGCAACTCAAGATCACTTAGCAAGTACACTTCTCCTCAATATGCTTCCCTCACAGAGACTCTTACGTGTCCCATCTCCCTGGTCTGCTTGCAAGGGTTGTTGTGCTGAGCTGCTATTACCTGTTTCGGAGTATGCCATATCATCAAGTGGGCTAAGGCGGCAAACAGTCGATACCCACTGCCTCTAGTGGGTAACAAAAATAACAAAACCTACTTTGGTACCTATTTTTAAATGTACAGAGAAGCACTAGGAAAAAATGGATTCAAAACTTTTATAAGAATAACAAAGTAAGAATAGAGTCACTATATTCTTAATCTGTATTTCATTTAAGGATAAAATATATTTAAAGAATTCTTATCCACCTAAACTGCTCTCCGAATACAAATGCATAACAAAGCTTAGCAAAGAATAACTGATATGGAAAAGTTTTCATCATGACAAAGACATAGCATGATGCAATATTAAAAAACAAACAAGCAGAGATGTGGGGAATGTTATGGATTGAATTGTATACCCCCAAAAATGTGTTGAAGTCCTAACCCCCAGTTAACCCAGAATGTGAACTTCTTTGGAGATAAAGTTGTTGGACATCTAATTAAAAAGGGGTCAGACTAGAGCCTGGTGAGCCCTTAGTCCAATCTGACTAACATGGTTACAAGGGAAGACAGACATACCATATGACCATAGAGGCAGAGATTGCAGCGTTATATCTAGAAGCCAAGGGACAACAAAGATTATAGGCAAACATCAGAAGCTAGAAGAAACAAGATTATCCTGGGCAGATTTCAAAGAGAGTACGGTGTTACCAACATCTTGATTTTGAATTTCTAACCTCCAAACTGTGAGCATTAAGTTTCTGTCCTTTTGAGTCACCTGGTTTGTTACTTTGTTACAGCAGCCAGCGGTTACTCACACAACCTCAGCGCTGTCCTTTACTAGGTCTGTGACCCTGGGAAGTTATTTTACTCCTCTATACCTCAGTCTCTTCTAATGTGAAGTAGGAATGATGGTAATGATCCTTAATAGGATTGTGGTAAAGATTAAAGAAGTGAATATATGTAAAGCAATTAGAAAATGTTCGTTCTTTAGTAAGGTTTATATAAATTTTATTATTATGAATATGAAAAGGACCTAACACACTACTTGACCTATGGACGGTTTTCAATGAACAGTTGTTTCTTTCAATAATTTACTAATATTATTAATTTTAAAACATGGTAGCCTTTATAAAGTAATAGGACGTTTTTTACTATCTCATATAAATCTTTTGTCTTTTGTCTCAGATAGAGAAAAAAAAAACCTCTTTTGAGGTTTCT
>NW_027550774.1:0-1770 GCF_008692635.1 Crocuta crocuta
GCATGCGTGTGCATATCTATCTGTGTGTGCATGTGTGTCTGTGCTCTGTGTGCATGCGTGTCTATGCTATGTGTGCCTGCGTGTGCATATCTGTGTGTGCATGTGTGTCTGTGCTGTGTGCATGCATGTGCATATCTGTGTGTGCATGTGTGTCTGTGCGCCTGCATGTGCATATCTGTGTGTGCATGTGTGTCAGTGCTGCGTGTGCCTGTGTGTATATCTGTGTGTGCATGTGTGTCTATGCTGTGTGTGTGCCTGCGTGTGCATATCTGTGTGTGCATGAGTGTCTGTGCTCTGTGTGCATGCCTATCTATGCTATGTGTGCATGTGTGTCTGTGCTGTGTGTGCCTGTGTGTGCCCTAGTGTGTGCACATATGCAGTGGCGTGTGCAAATGTGCTGTGCTCACGCTGGTCTGTACGAGCTACTTCTCCAGACCGCAGTCAGGTAGGGGTTGGATCAGAAAACTTCAATGAAGCCTTAAGAAGACCATCTGCTGATCGCGACTGGGGTTTCGTGTAAACAAAACGTCCGCGCTGCTTACAAACAAACGATCGTAGCTATTGTATCGTGTTACAAATGACAATCAGATGCAGCCACCTACGCGCACCTGGGCTGCGCCTTCCGGTTCTCGCGGAGGCCGCGCCGCTCGCTCCGCGCCCCCCGCCCGAGGAGCCCTCATTATCTCTGCTGCCGCATTACCGACTGCGCACAGCATAATCAAAGCCTGGGGGTACGTATTAATTATCCTTTTGAATAGTGATGAAATTTTAAAAAGACCCCCTTTAGGCTGCACATCATCGGCAGATGAAACAAAGGGACACACAGCTTGTGCGCACAGACTCACATGTGCTTCTACATCTGTTCACGATATTTCAATTGGACGCTCGACACGCAGAGGCTGGGATTAAAGAAGGGGACGGGGAGGCAGCGAGAAGCAGAGGGAGACCAGAGACACAGGGAGAGTCTTGGCCTGGCGTTCAAGGCCGCCCTCGCCCCTCAACACGGAAGGAAACGCGGGTCCTTCCTGGAAAGTGCTCGCTGGGTGTTTTTAGGAGCCTCTACGTGGGAT
Source organism: Crocuta crocuta (assembly GCF_008692635.1). NCBI lineage: Eukaryota > Metazoa > Chordata > Mammalia > Carnivora > Hyaenidae > Crocuta > Crocuta crocuta. Next base: position 1,071 of record NW_027550774.1, read on the forward strand.
TGGGACTCGGGGATCCTTGAGGCGACGATTCCACCTGTTAGGGCCAGACTCCGCCTTCGTTGCTGCACGTGTGTGTTCACGGGTGGCCTCTGGCTCTGGGGTGGGGGCGCCCCCAGATGGGCACAGGCTTTGAAATCGAGCCTGCATTCGAATTAGAAAGCACGGGGGTTGGGCCGAGAGAAGGGCTCCTGCGTTCAGGTGAGTTCTCTCCAGCGGCTGAAGGTGACGGGGGCGCCCCGGACCTTGGGGGCTCACAAAGAGGCCGGCTGGCTGTGAATTCCCCGCTTCCGTCGGTGTAGACGGGTGTCCTGATGCCCACACCAGAGACGTGCCTTTGAAGCGTCCCTGAGAAACGGGGATGGAATCAAACGCCGTTGAGGCGCGCGGCAGCTGGCATCGCTGAGGAGCGCGTGCGATGGCATTTAACTCCCTACGCTCTGATCACAGAACGCCCGAAAGGTAGTAAACATTCCGTGTCACTTTGTAAATCCCTGTCCCTGCTTTTTGTAGACAGTTACAAACGCAGCGAGTCCTCCGTCAACAGGGTAACCATTAATTAAAACACAGTGAGAGGATCAAATAGCTGAGTGTGATTTCAATGGAAACAATATTGCTTCAGTAATGAACATAAATGCTACAGATTTTGCGAAATCAGGTACATCTGTAGCAGAACTGCCAGGTTTAGAAACATGCGGAGACC
>NW_027550775.1:0-1773 GCF_008692635.1 Crocuta crocuta
AAAAAAAAAAAAAAAAAAAAAAATGATTCTGATACAAGGATGCCTGGGTTGGTTGAGTGTCTGGCTTTGGCTCAGATAATTATCTCACAGTTTGTGAGTTCAGATCCCACGTCGGGCTCTCTGCTGTCAATTCGGAGCATGCTTCAGATCCTCTGTCCTCTCCCTCTCGGCATCTCCCCCACTTGCCCTCAAAAATAAATAAAATATTAAAAAAAGAATTCTGACACAGCTATGCATATATAGTGGAATTGAACAATTAGGTAAATGGAAGGCAGATGGTGGGAGCCACGTTTCTCACTGTTGGAGTGGAATTTTACAGATAAGCAAGGGGAGAAGGCTAAAAAGACCCAAGGATTTATGGATTAGAGTTGGAGAGATCATTATGACTCACATGAAGCTTAATGTAGATACAGATAATACATATAGAAATATTTATAGATATGTATATTACATGGGATAGTATACACACATATATTTCCCTGCTCTGTCAGTTAAGAAGGCCTAGAAGCAGTAACCTCCAGTAACAGCAAGTGTATCTACTCCCCAGTCTTGGTTTTTAATACCATTGTCCAATAAGAGTAACCAGGTGTTCTTGGAGACATGACTGATTCTAGGACTGGAGCAGAATGTATAACAGATAAACTTGGAGCATATTGAGGTGCCAGAAAGTGAGGAAGTGCTTTAAAAACAAATCTTCAATGATAAGGATATGTCAGAGGAACACAGGAGCGTACTGAAAGAGCTCCCCATGGCCAAATTGGAACAGTTTGGGCAGTACATTAAATAAGTCGTATTGCATTATAACTGAAAGTATCAAATAAATATCCATGAGTCTATACTGATATAAGTAGTTGACTGAATAAAAAAATTAATGGCAGTGAAGAGACAAATCTTCCATGCAAAAGAATTCTAGAAAACTTAATGTGGTTATTCTGTCCTCAACGAGTTGGAGCATAATTCCCTAGTCCTTAAGTGTGGGCTGCACATAGTAACCTCCTTTTAAAGAGGACAGTATGGAAAGGAGAATAAAAGATTAATTTTACAGTTGAGAAGCTTGACAGACATGACCTCAGCCTGGTGATCAAGGTCAACTTCAACAGTGACAAGTCATGTTGATATATCAGTATGGACTCTTCATGTGCTGTGGTCTTCCTCCCCAAAATCCATGACCCGATCTAAACACAAGACAAACATTAGGCTAATCCCAGTTGAGGAATATTCTACAAATATCTGGCTCGGACTCTTCAAAACTGTCAAGATCATCAAAAGCAGGGAACGTCTACTTAACTGCCACAGCCAAGAGAATCCTTAAAGGGACAGAATGACTAAATATAATGTGGTATCACGAAGGAGCTCTTACACAATAAAAAGTCGATAAGGAGGGTGCCTGGGTGACTCATAAGTGTCTGACTCTTGGTTTCGGCTCAGGTCATGACCTCCCAGTTCATGAGTTCAAGCCCCACGTCGAGCTCTGTGCTGACAGTGCGGAGCCTGCATGGGATTCTCTCTCTCTCTTCCTCTCTCTACTCCTTCCCCACTGTTACTCCTTCTCAAAATAAGTAAAAATAAACATTGAAAAAAGTAGATAAGGTAAAAACTAAGGAAATCTAATAAAGTATAGACTAGATAAAAGAGCTTGGTGTGTTCATTGTAATACTAATGGAAGACATAATAGTAGTACTAATGCAACAGTAATATAGAATATTAATGATAGGGGAAACTAGGCATGAGAGTTTACAGCATAAGCTCTGTATTATCTTAGCATTATTCTCC
>NW_027550776.1:0-1766 GCF_008692635.1 Crocuta crocuta
TCTCTCTCTCTCTCTCTCTCAAAATAAATAAACTTTAAAAAATTAGAAAGCAAATAAAAAATAACTTATGAACTCTATGCTTCCCAGTTTTGATTCTTTACAATCTACCAGGGTTTGTTTACCATCTGGTAAAGACATATATGAATGTATCCAAATAACCAAGAGGCAAATACTCTCAATGCTGAACTCCATCTCCTTGATGACTACGGCTTGCCCTCACTTCCAGCCCTCCACTTCCTAATTTGAGGAAATCTATGGAATTCTATAAAGACCTTTTATCTTTATTTTCAGGCATATTTATAGCATTTGTACATGTGTCAGTAATGCCTAAACTCTGTAACAAGAGTTTAAAGTTTCTAACATGGTGGTTAAGTTAGATAAAGATATTTTTGTCTAAACATATTGTAAACGGCAATAATAATCAAGTGATTAGCTTCTGAAAGTATCTTTTAGTTTATCTGCTTTGGGGAAACATAACCTATTTTGTACTCTTATCTCCTACCCCAAAGTAGAGATCAATAATTAATTGATTTCTTATGTCCCAATATCCAAACCTGAAAAGTAAATTCAGTACAGCAATAATTCTTGGCCCTATGAACTAGAAATTCCACATGTGGGATATACTGTCCCTTGAGTCTGGCCATTGTAGTTCTAATATTTTTATTAAGTATTGATGAAATTCTTACTGAAGAACATAATCATAGTAGTAGTTATAGAATATGTCATATAATAATTCACTATCAAATACTGTTTCACAATGGGAGTAGATTTTGGATAGAGAATACAAATTTTTAGAAGTATTTTGGTCAAAGTAGGAGTGAATACAAAGCATGGGTGACTGTTGGTTTCTATTGAGGATAGAAAACAAAGAGAATTAAGCATCCCCAAGAACACAGCCAAGATCACAACCATCTAATGACAGTCTCTCCATATGACTTCTAGAGGCTTACCATTTTGGACAGTTTCCAAACAAATGTTTTCCAGGGATAAATGTTTGGTGCATAAATTGGGTATAGCATTTAGCCTTAATAGTCTCTGTTACATAGAGCAAGAAGAAAAAACAGGCCCATGTTAGCTATATGAATTTTCTTTCCCATCAAATGCCTCAAATATCAGGCATAGACATCAAAAAAAGGAGGAAGTACTCCAGGAGCAATCATGTATGCAATTCATTCATGAGACACCAAAATATCTAATATGGTACTCAATTAATCTCTATTATTTTGTGCCATAATTCCCAAAAGGAAAATTTTCTATCAGATAATACAATCTAAAGTCCCTCATCTCTATTTTTTTAGGCTCCATAGGTCACAGTTCCAGAGGACATTATATAGTGTGTATTGGCAGCACACATACATACACATACACTGGCTAGTTTTTGATGGCTACCTTCTTTGTTGTGATATGATAACATTGGCTCCCATTATATGGATTCAGCACCTGCCTCAGCTGGGAACTTCCTTCTTCCACACTCAGGAAAATGGCCCTCAAGTTTATATGCTATTCACCAAAAGGTGACTGTGCTAGAAACTGTATATCCTAGTCTGTAGATGGATCATTACTTCATGCCTGGATGACAGAAAATAGCCCATTCAGTTAAAAAATTCTAGCTTTCTGACCTCAGTTAGGAATATAAAAATAGATATGAAATGGACTGTCTCTTATTTAAACCATCTTTCTCCACTCTCTACGAGGGCAATACTCTGAAGAAGAATAGTTGTGTATGAATTGCTTTACTGAAAATATGGGGGAATTTTTTTTTTTTT
>NW_027550777.1:0-1755 GCF_008692635.1 Crocuta crocuta
TTGGAGCCTGGAGCCTGTTTCAGATTTTGTCTCTCTCTCTCTCTCTCTCTCTCCCCCTTCCCCTCCCCTGCTTCTTGTGTGTGCTTGCGGTCTCTCTCTCTCTCTCAAAAATAAACATTTTTTTAAAATGCCTCTGTTTAAAACATTTAACTTTTCACTACGACTTACCTCAATGTTATTATTTAGATCCATATATACTTGCCTAGTTTCTTCCCGTTCATATTCATCTATTAATATAAAATATTTCAGAATTAAATTTTAAAATGATTACAATGCCAAAATAATACTCAAAATGCCTCAAGAAAACATTAAATTATTTAAAATTCTGTTATTGAAATGTATTAGTATATCCTGAATCTCTGAAAATAGTATCAAATATATAGAATTGCTGGATTCCTATGTTGTACATGTGAAACTAACATGAAGTATAGTTGCAGATCAACAATACTTTAATAACATTTTTTAAATAAGCTACTTCATAGTAGTTTCACAGCAAGGCATAGTAAGGCATGACTGTATTTCAAACTCAAAAGTTCTCATTTTCTTTTATAAAATTACTACCCATGAATTTATTCAAACTTTGTAAAATATATTTACAGTTTTAGCCTTTACAATGAGTAGGGACTTAACAATTAGTAGTACTTTTTCTATTGTATATTTACAATTCATAGAGTACACATGAAAACCAAAGCCTACAATCTCTTGCTCTATTTACCTCTGAGGAGGCAGAAAGGAAGATAAACTTGTTCTTCACAGAATAGGTGTGGCCCCAGAGAGAAATCCCCTATAAATCCTCTACAACCTTTTTATTTTTCTGGGTTTTGTACCTGAGCAATGATTCCCTCTAGCTACCCTGTGGGGAATGAAGGTAGAAGGCAGTACCTTAATTACAAAGCAGTAATAGACAATGTGGCTGTTCCTTTGTCATCCCCCCAAATGAGGCCAGCATTACATAAAGCATTTTAAATTGAAAGAGGATATTAGTCCCAGATTTTCACTACTGAGCTGCAAACAAGAGAATAGCAGCTATGAAGGACTCAATTGTCAATGAGAACCCAAGAAACCAAACAGAGGGTATGTGAACTATCCTTAGAGGAACATAGGTGTCCTAACCCCCTAAAAAAATAATGGAGAAAGCTCTGGACTTACAGCATATGAAATAGGAACTGAACCAATTTATCCGAATATTAAAAGGTTGGAAAATTTAAGGAAATAGAGGCAGAATATATCAGCATTTGAACAGAAAAATAGTTCATATTTCCCACTCCATCTATTCTGTTTCATATTCACTATTTACACACTTAGCAACACATCTTCTCCATTCCTCAGAAACAATTTGTGCCAAGAACTGCATTCTACTGCCAACATCTCCAATTTTCCATTACCAATACCATTAGTACTTCCAAGATACCCTCCAGCCACTCTTCTGTAGTTTGAATAAAACTACAGAAAAGAAAATGAATGGGTACAGATGTACTTTAAGTTGTCAGAAGCAAGGTCCTGTAGGTAGTACAAAGCAGGGACTCTGGTAGCTGTTGAGTGTTCCAATGTGGTAATGTAGTATATAACCCTACATTTTTGGTTTTTCTTCTTGATATTTATCTATCCATTGATCCATCTATCTAACTCCCTTCCCCACCTCTTCACTCCCTTCTTTCTACTAACCTCCCTCCCCATCTCCCTTCACCTTTTGCCCCTCCCCCAACACACCACACACACACACACACACACACACGCACGCACACACACACACTT
>NW_027550778.1:0-1775 GCF_008692635.1 Crocuta crocuta
CAAGTACGGAGCTCCTTACTTCTCCGCCATCTTGCCCCCTCCCACATAAATTATTTTTTAATAAAGCTGACAAGGAAAAGATACCACAACAGGCTCAGGGAGAGGCAGATGGCTCTTTCACTCAGTCTCTTCTCCAGGAACAAAAGCATTCAGACTCTGTACAGTCATCAGGCCAGACAACTACAACGTGCGATGTCAATTCTGTGGTTTTCTCTCACTTGCCCTCCCCCTTTCTCGGGCCACGATGCCACCTCCTGAAACTAAGAAATCTTCTAATAGGATCTCATGCATCCACCAGTTCTGCCCAACCATCCCATTAACTGTGTGGCCACAACAGACATTGTTTACACCATCTTTCAGTACATAAACCTGACACTATTTGGGCAAAGGCACCCAAAACCTCCAACATCCCTATAGAGAATCTCACCTTGACCCTAGCCTGCCCTTCCTGCTCTCTTAGAAGTGTTTAAACATCAGAAAAGTGCCAGAGAAAGAAAGAAAAAATAAAAAGTGTACTTCCAACAGAAAGATTTTTCATTTAAATGTACTTTATTGTGTGATGTATTCCTTTAATTAAAGTGTGTGTCTGGGTGCATTGGTTGCTATTACAGTGCAATCCCTCATGTTTATTGAATGCAAGAGTAGCTGGGGCAATGCAGTGGAAACTCACATATTAGCCTGAGTGGAACTTAAAGAGGTAGTTCCCTGCTCTTGTGAGCCTCTAAGAAGTAGATAATCTTCAAGGTGATTTTGGTTAATGGTTGAGTATGATGAGATGCCCTCCATCAATCTGAATAGGTCTGGTCTGAAAAAGCAATTTCTATTTCCAAATACCTTGCTTGGTTCTGTCTTGTTCTCTATCCTAGATCGCAACCTTCACCTCCAGAGAGAAACACTGAGCTAGTGTTCAGGCAGCAAAAGAGCAGATGCTAAACAGTATCTACAAAAGTTTCTTTGCAAAAGGTGGTGTAGGGAAGTGGACTTATTAACAATTACGGTTATTCATATGATACTTAATGGTTTACAAAGCACCTTATGCTTCTTCTTGGATTCCCCTTAAGGAACTTGTGAAGTTAGTGTCACAGCCTCCCATAGTGACTTAGGAACCAGCACACAGAGGATAAATGAGGCACCCAGTTGCAGAGAAAACCACAGAGATGTGCCAGATCCAAGCCTCTGACTCTGCATCTGGTGCTCTTTCTGCCATCACGGAGCTAGCACACAGTTTCGTTCTGCTTCTGCCATGAGTTATGACTGACTTCGGAACGATCTCTGGGTTTCAGTCTCCTCGAGTGCAAACAGAGCCGCTATTTCAACGTCTCTTCAATTCTTTAATTCCAAGAGTCTTGTAGATATGCTTCCCTCAAGTGAGAAATGGGAAACCAGAGGAAAGGGGATTTCATCTCCTGATCCCCTGGAAAGCTGGTAAATTTTCTTCCTACCTCACTCATGCTGTCTCTCTCTCTCAAAAACAAATACAGTGTTTAAAATATTTTAAAAAATCGATTGTTAATCAATCAAGTGTTGCGAACTTCCATCTATACTATTCCATGCCGATATACCATCTGACTGCTGTTTCACAAGGGTAAGCTACGTCACGTTGTTTTAATTCTCTTTGGTTAAAACTGTAACTTTTTCTCTCCACCTGGATTGTAAGCTTCTTAAGGACAGAGATCCTAAATTCAGCACTTTGGATGTGCCTCAGCATTTACTGTTTAGGACAGAAGTATAGGAAGGGGGGTGATGGGCATGGAGGAGGGCACTTGTGGGGATGA
>NW_027550779.1:0-1776 GCF_008692635.1 Crocuta crocuta
AAACTCCTTGTAAGACTGATACGATCATCCAGTATCGTATCAGCCTGATGATGGCTTTGGTCAGGCTGGTAGCCGTGGTGGTGGAAAGAAGTTATTGGAATCAAGATATTGGATCTTATTCACTGCAGTGATTCAGTGAGCATCAGTAACATGCCAGGCATTGTGCCCAGTGTTGGGGATAGTGAGCAAAAGAAACTACCATCTCTGCCCCTTCGAGTTTTCTAACAAACTGGTTTCAAGCTTTGACATCAGAAATGAGGAATCCAATGCTATGTCCCCCACATGTGGATGAGATCCAGGACCAGTTTCACACTGGCTCTAAAGACTCAGAAGAGGATGACACTGTCTTAGTCGGTTTGGGCTGTTGTAACAAAATATCAGACTGGTGCCTTGAACAACATAATCTTATTTCTCACAGCTCTGGAGGCTGGGAAGTCCAACATCAAGAAGCCAATGAATTGGTTCCTGGTGAGAGTGTTCTTCCTGCTTGTGGAAAACTGGCCTCTTGACTGTTCTCTGTGTCCTCACATGACCTTTCTTCTGTGTGCACGTGTTTGCATGCACACATGTATGTGTGTGCGTGTAGACCGTGCAAAATCTGTCCAGGGTCCCACCTCATGACCTCATCTAACCCTGATTACTTTCCAAAGGCCCAACCTCCAAATACCATCATGTTGGTGTTAGGAGCTTCAGTATATGAATTTGGGGGGACACAAACATTCAGACAATAACAGATACCAGTGATCTAGGGTGACAGAAGAAGTGAACCAGTGGCCCAAACATGCACCACAAGTTGCTCAAGGCTGAGCAGAGCTTTTGTGAGCCCTGTGCTGAGCAGGGCTGGGATTCAGGGAGGTAAGTAAGGAGGCTCGGGCACAAAATCTAAAAGAGGTGCTCATTCGTGGGTGTCACCCCTGCATTGCACAGCCCCGAGTGCCCCTTAAATTTGGAAGGGGAAAGTATTAACTCATGACAGTGGCTGCTCCAACACTCCTCCTGAGAAGCCTTCAAAGAGCCTCCTTCAGTTGGGGGTTCAAAGAGCAAAGAGGCCCAGGCCGGGAGGAACTGTGCAGACCATTCATTCCAACTCCCTCTTTTACAGCAATGAGGTTGGGGTTCAGAGAGGGTCAGGACCTGGCTCAAGTCACTCGGGAAGTTTGTGACAGAGTAGAGGTCTCCTGACCACCATGCTGAAGCTTGATTCCCCCATCTCTTGTGAAAAACTTAAGCAGTCAAATATTTTATTCTTGGAATGTGGACCTCCAGCTACAACGTGGGTCAGTGTCTTCAAAAGTCTTTTACGACATCTGAAGGTGGTATCAGCTTCTGGCAGAGTTTTTTCAGGTCTGTCTTCCAGGCTTCTGATCTGGTCCATGCATTCATGCAGAGGCATTTCAGTGCAGGACATCTGGGACATGGCAAGTCCCCTGACAGCTTCTTTGATGTCTTTCTTTCACAAACATTGACTGAGAACCAAGACTGAGTCAGTCGCCAGGGAGGGAGATGAGACACTGCCACCACCTCCATTTGCTCAGAATCAGGCTGCTCCCAATGTGGGCTGTTTTGTTTTTGGAAAGGCAGGCAGAAAAAAAAAAAAGGGAAAAACGTGGAAGCACCGAAGGTGGGCAGATCTGGGTTAAAATCTTGTCTCTGCCTGTAACTATTGGTGCGGTTTGGAGCAAATTGCTTAATTTTCCACAAGCTTCAATTTCCTTTTCTTTTTCATCAGAGGAAAATGTATTCACCTTTGCTAGGTTATTGTGACGATTGTAATCA
>NW_027550780.1:0-1778 GCF_008692635.1 Crocuta crocuta
CCTATTTACATAAAAATCCAGTCATGAGCATGTTCTGTCTTAGAGCAAAATCCTCAAATAGATTTTTAGAAGGTGCTACAGTGTATTTGATTCAATAATGGGTGAACCAGCAGAAGATAAAAGACAGGTAGCCCAGGGTTCAATGATAAGGAAATCTAGGCAGAGAGAGAGTTTGAAAAGGGATTTATTAATTGTCTAACTCTTGGAGTGATTGTCTATACCAAGTTACAAAATCAGAGCCTACCACCATCTCTTCTAGGCTAACCTGTCTCCTCACAGGGGACCACAGGTAAGTTTGTGAACTCTAAGTCATGGGCCAAATCTGCCCTACTGCCTGTTTGTGTAAATGGGGCTCAGTTGAGACCCAACCAGCCTCCTCACCAACACACGGTCCAGGGGCTGTGCGTGCAGAGCTCAGTGCCTGCAGATGCCCGGTACCTGCCCTTCACGGGGAATGTCTGCAGGTAAGAAAGGTACCAACGGAGTGCAAGGTGTAGAACTCTTTCGGATCCTGATTTGAACAAACCAAAGAGAAAAGCCATGTAAGAAAATCTGAACATGGGCTGATGGATTATAATAAGGAAATACTGTTCTTTTTCTTCCTAAATTATTTACATTTGCAACGATACGATGCCTGAGATTTACTTGTAAAAATTACAGGGGAAAAAAAAACTGTGGGAGGGAATATTTGGAGGAAAATTGGCGTGATGTTGATAATTACTAATGTTTACTTGGACGTCCGTGGGGTTATCTTATCCTACCTCCGTTTACTATGTTTGAAATGTTCATACGTGAAGAACAGTAATTCTTTGTTCAGAATGTGTTACTGATTTCTATCTTGATTTCATTTTTCGCAGACAAAATAAATGCTCGTATACTTTTAAACCTGTGGAATGTGTTCAGACTCGCTGTATTATTCAATATATACTCAACATGCTGTGAACGTTCTGTGTATCCTTGAAAAATGATCATATATACTTGTTGGCTTGAGTGTTCTCTCTGTACGTCTGAGGTGATTTTTGCTGTGTTAACCACATTTCCTGTATATCACTCATGTTTGTGTGTTTTCCACCAGTGATTCACCCAACTCCACTGTGGATTTCTCTAGTTCCTTTGCTACTTGTCAGACTTGGCTTCATATTTTGAAGCTATGTTACAGGAGGTATAAGAATCCCAGAGTGTTATAATTTCCAAGTTGATTAAATAGTTTGGCATGATGAAAAGTCCTTCCTATTCCTGGTAATCATTCTTCCCTTAAAGTCTCCATCATGTGATACTGTCACGTGACAGCTTTCTATTGTCTACCATCACAGGATATGTCTTTTTTTTAACCTTTACGTTGCATCTCATTTGTAGTCTTTATCTTAGTCTCTAAAAAAAATGCACTCTGGGGAGTCTGGCTGGCTCAGTGGGTGAACCATTTGACTTTGGATCTCAGGGTCATTGGGCACGGAGCCTACTTTAAAAAAATAAAAATTAATTTTAAAAGAGTACCCTGAAAATATTTTTATTTATTTGGACAGTTTAGGCCATTTACACTTATACCATTTATACATATAATTTATACAATGTAATTCATATACAAAATTTACATAATTTATACCCATAATTTAAATAATGTAATTTATATAATTGCTGGAATTGGTGGCTACTATTTTTCTGTGCAGTTTCTATTTGTCTAATATATTGCTTGCCTTTTCTTGTACTCCATTTATATTTTTATAATTAATCAAATAGTTTTATTATGACTTTCCTCACCATCAAGCTTGTTGGCAATA
>NW_027550781.1:0-1775 GCF_008692635.1 Crocuta crocuta
GTAGGGTCAGAGAAAGAGGGAGATACAGAATCTGAAACAGGAGCCAGGCTCTAGCTGTCAGCACAGAGCCCGATGCGAACCTCCAACCCACAAACCGTAAGATCATGTCCTGAGCCAAAGCTGGACGCTTAACTGACTGAGCCACCCAGGCGTCCCATGAATCTGTTTCTAAGATCAATATCAAAGAGAGTGCTGTCTATGTTTTCTTCCAGGAGCTTTATGATTTCAGATTTCAGACTTAGGTCTTTAATTCATTTTTATTTTGGGGCTGATGTAAGAAAGTGTGTCAGTTTCATTTTTTTGCATATAGTTATTCAGTTTACCCGAGACCATTTTTGGAAGATGATACACTCCAAGGGAACTACTTGAGTTTTCTAATTTATACAAGCAGTAATGTATTCCTTTCCTACTCTCATTACCGTATGAGAGTAGGAAAGGAATACTAAGTTTACGGAATAATTGTAAGGAACATACATTTGGATAAGGCAAAGTTTATTGATATGAGCCAACGAAGTTTATTGATAGGAGAATCTTCATTTAATGTTGCAACTCAAGAGATCAAAAGGTACTTTGGTTGGATGAAACATTGAAGAAAAGATAGGAGTGAATTGGGTATACTAGACATTATTTGCTTTAGTGTGAAGAAAGGAACTCAAAGATTTAGGGAGACTAGAAAGTTAGAATGAATTTGTCTAAAGGTCTAAATGACATACTTCACATCACAATTGTGAGGAATACATTTATGATATGAGTGTCATTAATAATATCCTTGAAGAGTACTGTGATCACACATATTGGTAGGTCAGAATTCACATTGGCAAACGTAATCACATACTTGAAAATTTTATATGCAGTAGGAGGATTTAGACCCCAAAGTGGCAAGGGTGAAATGGAGGCACTCAACCTCCAAAGGCACCGTTGTAATACTGTAATGAACAGCAGAGTCGAAGCAGCATTTTGAGCTGTCTGACTCATGCAGGCCTATGCTGTTGACTAAACATGGTGGTCCTAGAAGTAATATAGATAGGAAGTCTACTAAACTTTATTTGATTTGTACAAGTAGGACAGCTCTAGGTTAGGTAGACAAAAGTCTAATTCAAATCATAAAACATAGTCACAGTCCCTCAATCATGTTCTGAACTTGAGCCAATTTACAGACTTAAGTCCTTAAGTAAGGGTAACTTGAGTTTCTTTGAGGACAAACTCCAGCATACTACTTAACATTGATATTGTCAAACTTTCTGACAGCCTTTCCCCAAGGAATCAAAGACTTTTACCAAGATAAGTGTACATTGGAGAAATGGAAATAAACCAACCTTTTGGGATGACTACATACTGTATCTCAGCACACTAATTCTAGGAGACCAGAGATGTCACTATGTCCCACCAGTAAGAGTAGAGTAGCAAAGCAGCTTCCACAACAATATGGACCTAGTTCAGTGTCCCACATGAAACGAGCAGATTATTGAATCTGTAAACAAGAGAAAGTAACACACCAAAATGGGGAATATATCACCTACCAAAACCACAGCTGCCCGATGAATGGTGTGCCTCATTCTTGGTTGTAGGAAGGCCCAGACGCAACAAATTAGGGGTGCCTGGGTGGCTCCGTCAGTTAAGCGTCCGATTTTGTCTCAGGTCATGATCTCACAGTTCGTAGGTTCGAGCCCCGTGACGGGCTCTGTGCTGACACCTCTGGGCCTGGAGACTGCTTCGGATTCTGTGTCCCCCTCTCTCTCTGACCCTCTCCTACCGACACTGTCTCTCTCTCTCTC
>NW_027550782.1:0-1779 GCF_008692635.1 Crocuta crocuta
AAAAGAAGGCCAGCACAGTAGGTTTTTGGTGTTGAGTGCATAGGTGAGAAAGCCAGCCCAAGTGCATCTCTGATGAGAGGGGCTTGTAGGGCCGAGGACTTGGAGTTCCCCTTCCTGAGGCTGTCGTCGCCTGGGCTCCCCTTCCTGTGCTTGTCCCTTCCCTGGCTAAGCCGTGTCTGCACACGTGGCCTGCTGTGGAGCGCCTTCCCCTGCGTGCTGACATCTCTTCTCTCCCCTCCCTCCACCAGATAGGCTTTTAAGTGACTCTGCTGTCAGAGATGCTATTCTGTTTGTTTTTCCTTCTGACACTATCTCTCCGGAGAGTTTCTGGTCAAGAGAATTATGTCGAGGCGGCAGATTGCAAGAGAATTGCGCCTAATGGGGAACAGGCAGACAAGACACCTTTCAAGTCCAGCCAAGTTTCCCCCCCTCTTTCTCTCTCTCCCAACTTCTCATCTTCCCTTCTTGGCTTCAAAGTTGGCCCTGGTTTGTGCTAGTTTCTTCGGTACAGCTGGCGAGGAAGGTCACACATTGATTTTATTTTGGAGATTGGCAGCTGGGTCAAGCTTTGCTGTTGGAGCCTGAGAGCCTCGGGCAGCGCTGAGCTGGGGCGCCTGGATGGGGCGGGTGCTGGTAGGGGCACACGGAGCCCCTGGGGAGCAGCTGGTAGTGGGGGAGGCACTCAGGCACCCAAGGGGTGGCTTCTGCTCCTTTGTGAGCTTGGAAAACTTATTTGAAATACAAGAAAGGCACCCAAAGCCCCCTCCCCTAGCATATTCCATTTTAAATGTTCACTGTGTGGGACTTTACCAGGCAGAGTGTTAGCTCTGAGGTCCCTCGGACCCTTGAAGTGATTCAAGGAGGGGAGGTGAAGTTCAAGGGCCCCCTAACTTGTGTATTAGCCCCTCAACTGCACATGGCCATAGCCGATGCCCGTGGATGCAAACTGGCTGGAAGAGGAAGCCCTTTTCTTTTTACCCATATGCTTCTTGCAGGGAGAGGGCAGATTAGTATAACTTCTTGGTGGACGGTTTGGATTCTTCTGCCCTTAGTCATGAGGCTGATGTAAGAGCAATTCGACTGATTTCATGGTAAAGACGGTCACAGTTCCCAGAGCAAATCAGTTCCAATTGCACCACTGACGACATCCACCCTTATCACAGCCCTTCAGGAGTTGGTGGGCGCGTCCTTCCTGTATAGAGCTTTGGTGGGAAGCACGGGGCCACTTCTTTGCAGAAGGACAGAGGTGCCTTGGGTTTTAAGAATGTCCCATTTGACCTCATTCCCCCTACGTAGCCGTGGGGAACACCATTTCCTGCCAGTCTGGCTCAAAGGGGAAAAGCGCACAGCTCTGCATGATCCGATCCGGGCCTCGCAGCCCAGGGGATAGTTTGAATCTGATAGTTTGAATTTGATGTGTTTGTTAGGGAAACGGGATGACAGAAGAGAGAGTGGATTCCACTCGGGCTGGGTTTAATTCTCTCCTCCCTCCTCATCCTCACTGCTTGTGGTTTCAGCGTTTGTTCTGCATTAAAGACGTGTCTGTTCTCCACAATTACAGCAGACTAAAAGCATACAGTTCTTTACCGGGAATATGCTTCTCTTAACTTAAACCTAGAAATCTAAGAATATGCTACTTACCAGTCATTATAAACCTGCTCTGGACCAAGAATCAAGAGCCTGCAGTTTATTTCTTGCTCTGCCACTGACCCACTCTGCCCTCAGAAAAGAGCCGAGGGGCACCTGGGTGGCTCAGTCGGTTAAGCATCCGACTTCTGC
>NW_027550783.1:0-1779 GCF_008692635.1 Crocuta crocuta
TCTCTCTCTCTTTGCCCCTTCCCCACTTGTGCTCACTCTCAAAAGTAATTAATTAATTAATTTAAAAGTTCGAATGCAATTATTAAAAATATAAAAACAAAAAATAAAGAAATAAAAAAGACCTCGTCTTGGTATAGGATCACAGAAGACATCCTATAGAACTTCACCTGTGCACAGAAATGCCCCCACCAGAGTCTGCTGGCTGACTTGCACAAAGTAGAAAAAAATACATATTTCAATGAAGAAACTGGGGTTTGAAAAGTACGTAGGACGCCTGTGCGGCTGCTACAGCCCAGCCCGGGAGTGAACACGACCCTGCACAGCTGAGCAAATCGCAGATGGAGACCCAGAGCAGAGAAGCAGGATCAGGACTCACCCTCAGGTGCGCACCCCAGTCCTCGGGCTCACTCCACGCGCCCTGCGGCTTCTGCTGGGGTCTCCCGGGGGGTCTCTGGGCCGGAGCTTTCTTTTTCTGCTCTTCCTGCCTGCAGAACAAATCACGGGAACTGTCTGGATGCCCTGGATCTTCCAGGCGACAGCACTGACTGGGCACCAGGAACACTGCTGGAGCCTTGTTTAGGGGAGAGGGAGGCCCCAAAGCCCCTGTGGACGTTGCAAAGGCAGCTCCTTCCCTGACCTCAGAGCGGCCCCCGCTTCCAGGAAGCATCGCCTTCCCGCCTTGGCTTCAGCATTTCATACTCTCACTTAGACCCACCCGAGCCTCTGCCGCGTGCGACACCCCAACATACACATTCCTGGTCCGACCCCTTAGAAACCCCTAGGACCCGAGTGAGCTCTGCTGTCAACCCGGGCACTGCTTGTCTCCTTCCCTGCAGGTCCCCTGCCCTGCCTGACCCAGCCGCGCAGGGAGAGCAGAGGGAGGGGCTCCCTGTCCTCGGGGCTCCATTGGCCCAATCATGCTGGCCCTGCCATTCCTCACCTCTGTCCGGGTGCCTTCCCGCTGTCAGTCTTGAAGGACCCTGGGGTCTGGAAGTCCTGAGGCCTCCTGGGTTCCAGGTTCTCATTCTTATTGGAGCCCAAGGCCTGGGGGGCAAGGGCCCCATCCCAGCACTTCATGGGGCACCTTTTGCTGCTGGCCAGGTGCCCAAAGGCTCCGCAGTTCTTGCACTTCACCTGTGCACGGAGGGAGAGGGTACTCGGTGAGCCCGCAGAAATGAGGGCCGAATGAAAGGTTCACATAAGCGCAGATACTTGGAGTTGGAGATCGGCTTAGTCAGGGGAAGACACAGACCCAGGGCCCGTGGCCAGGAAACCCAAGAGGTTATGGTCCTGCCCAGGGCCCATGTCACAGAAAGTGATCTGAGAGGAAGGAACTTCATGTCTAAAGGTGATGACTATGAACTGGATTTGAGTGCTGCACGGACACCAAGCCGAATGTGATGCTAAATAAGGAATGAGTTTGCTCCTCAGAGGATCCGCATGGGCCAGTCTGCCAGCTGAGGCCATTGCACACCCCGCCAGCCCTGATAACTAAGAACCTCTGAGTTACAGACACACAGGTTTGCTTAAACCTACTCTTTGGGGTCCATGCACATCCTCTGGTTCTGGAAACATCCAAGCCTTCACTTACCTTGATATTCTCCTCTGCTCGTGGGGGATTCACCTGCTCCACTGGTCCTTTCTGCAGCTTCTGCCGGTTCTGAACCACGGGGAGTCTGGGGGGCCGCTGGTGTACGTAATGATGTGCCATCTGCCTCATGTCCGTGGGCCTCTGGTCCTTCTCCCTCAGGACCTGATTGTTGGATTTCCTACTCACAA
>NW_027550784.1:0-1779 GCF_008692635.1 Crocuta crocuta
CTCCGTCAAGTTCCTCCTAATCCTCCTATACGTGCAAACATTCTTGAATATTGAAGATACATCACAGTGACAGCACATAGAGCACTGATAGACTGGATGTCCTTAGATACACAGAGCAATTTCACATGCTTGGTGCATGAGTGGAGAAATGATGACCCATTACAGAAAATCTTATTAATCATTAACTATGTGACTCATGATTTTTCACCAAGCCGTGTCAGACACCTTGTGCCTGAGGTACTAGCTTCATGATATAGCCTTCCACAGGTGCAGACAACATGCTTCTCACATCTAAGATTCACGTGATGGCAAATCCATCACTTTAACCATTTTTAACCATTCCTAGACATTGTTTAAAGTGGCTGCCAACTTTTCCTTGACAATGGGCACAGTGACTGAATTACAGACTTCCATAAGACATCTCAATTGGCAGAAAAGGCAGAAGATCATTAAGTCATTCATACATTTTTTCTGTTTTAAAGGCAGAGTCGTCAGGATTCAAGGTGTTTTTCAGGAATGATTTAGATACAGCGAAATGCACTGTACTTCAGTATAAATTCAGTGAGATTTCGTGAAGGCATACAACCCAACTTACCCATGTCCTTGTAAAATACAGAACATTTCAATCACCCCAGGAAGTTTCCTCATACCCCTGCTAAGTCAATTTCTGCCCCACCCCAGGCAATTGGTATTCTGATTTCTATCACCATAAATTATTAGGTCTGCCTGTTCCAGAATTTCATATAAGTGGAATGAATAATGATTATATACTATTATCTTGTCTGGCTTTTTCACTTAGCAAACTGTTCTTTCGTATGTGTCCATGTTGCCAAATGTGTGTAAGTAGTCTGTTCTTTTTGTTGTTGAGCAGTATGCCATTGTGTACATATACCATAGCCTCTTTATCTATTCTCCTATTGGTGGACTTGAAATTATAAATACATCAGCTATGAACAATCTTGTACTAGGTTTTTGTGGACATATGATTTCATTTCCCTTGAATAAACACATAAAAGTGGTTTGGTTGAGAATTTGGTTGAGGCTAGACATCTGTTTAAGTTTATAAGAAACTGGCAGTTTTCCAGAGAGATTGTACCATTTTACCTTTGCACCAGCAATGTATGAGGGTTTTGATTGTTCCATATCCTTGCCAACATTTGGTGTTGTCAGTATTTTTCATTTTAGCCATTCTAGGAAATGTAGTTTGGTGTCTCATTATGACTTAAATTTGCATTTACTTGATGAAAATTACATTGAGCACTTTTGCATGTGTTTATTGCCCATTGTCATTCTGTGTGTGCTATGACTATGTGTTTGCTAATTTTGGGGGTGGTAGGGTACTTTGTTTTTTTGTTATTGATTTCCTAGAGAACTTTATGTGGCACTGTGAATCCTCCCAACTATTTTTTAACAAGCAGAAATTTTTTATTTTCATGATATCTAATTTATCAGGTTTTTTCTTCTATGGTTAGGACTTTTCATGTTCTAAGAAATCTTTGTAACTTGTGCTAAGTTACTAAGATATTCTGCTACGCTTTCTTTTAAGAACTTCATAGTTTTACTTTTATGTTTAGGCTTATGATCCATTTTAAATTATTTGTTCTGTATTATGTGAGGTAGGGATTGAGGTTCATGTTTTCTTTTCATATGAATGTCCAGTTGTTGAAGCATTACTTATTGAAAAGTCTTTCCTCTGTCCACTAAACAGCCTTGGTGACTATCAAAAATTCAGTTAGGGGCGCCTGGGTGGCTCAGTCGGTTTGGTGTCCGACTTCAGCT
>NW_027550785.1:0-1780 GCF_008692635.1 Crocuta crocuta
AGGGAATGGCCCTGCTCCTCTCTGCCCCAGAACCCACAGCCGCGGCCCTGGCAACGGCACAGGCGGTGGGCTCCCAGGGCCACGGCCACAGACGACATTGTGCACTGTGGCGGACAGGGTACCAGGTTCCACAGGGTTGGGAAAGGCTCTGGGAACCAGAAGAGGTGAGCTGCCGGCTTGTGTGTTTGGGGAGAGGGTGATGTATCCCCGCAATCCTGCAAGGAGCACACTACCCAAATGCACCACGCGGGCTTGGCACAGCACCGCAAACTGGGTAACTGAGTCTTGCGTCCCGTTTTCTGCTGCCCCTTCCAAGCGGCTCTCTGGAAATTGTTCATTTTCAGCGCGAGGAAATGAGAAAGTTATCCAAGTCATTGGCCACATGCTTCCTTTGACTCAGGGATACTAAATTATCAGACTTTGGCCACGGCCAAGACCATCTTCATAGCAGTGAGAAGCTTCCAGAAAGTTCTTTCAGGAACGCCAGTGGAAAGGAACAAGGGTGAGGCAGCACAGAGGGGCTCGGGGCGCTGGAGATGTGGCAGAGCTCCCCTACCCAGACTCACCCCTGCCCGGTCTGCTGTTCTGGGAAGGGACTGGCTGCTCTCATGAAAGGCTGTTTTTCCCTCAGCTATACAGGTTGGAGACTTTGCTTTCAGATTTGAGATATTTTTGGATGGGTAAGGATGGAAAAAATCCGTGTCCCTTTTTCAGATAATTGCGGCATGTCCCGCTTTTTGTTGAAGTTCTTGGAAACTCACAGTTGTGGGCTGTGAAGGGGGGTGGCCTCTGACCTGAGAAGGCACCCCGCAGGTGTGGCCATCTGCACTTTGCTGAATCAGGGAGCCTGCCGCACGAACTGCCGCAGAATACTCGAGAACACCAGGTGCAGGGCGCCTCCTCCCTTCTTGGGGCGCTGAGGGGGGTGAATGAGGACAGACACTCCAAGTCCCCACAGCCCCAGAAATAAGGAGGTGATTGGGGCTGGCCAGCTGGCGACAGGCAGTGCGGCGGGTGGGACTTTGAGGGAGAACAATTTGAGGACAGAAATTCTAGAAGAGGCTGCCGGGCAGGCACAAAGCCACCCAGCCTCCCAGCTGTGCAATCTTGGGTGAGTATATCAAGCTCGTTCTAGCAAGTGGACATCCTGATACCTTACGAAGTTCAAGTTCACTTAGTCTTCAGCCAGCAGGGACCTGGACATTGTGACAGATTCTGACACCAAGATGGATAGACCTGGTAGGCTCTGGGATGTTCAGATGTGCTGGACGGATGGGTGGAGCAGGGGAGCTCCGAAGAGAGTAAGCGAGTAAGCGTAGCTTGTTGACCTGATGATTCTGGATCTTTCTCATATTCTGTTGCTGAGCAGCTGGGGGGCCTTGGACAAATTACCTAGGATTTCAGCTTGTTTCCCTCTGGGTAAAAAAGATAGATAATAACACCAACCGCAGCCCCATTTAGGGGTCAGCTGGCTGCGAACTCTTCCCCTCCTCCCCCTGAGGCTCCTTTTCTGGTTTCCCACCTTGCCTGGTTCTGTCAGCCCCCCGGGCTGGGGTTTCCTAGAGGGCAGGAAAAATGTCCCATTTCTGAGACCTGGGGCTCTCTGCTCGGGAAGCTCTCACCCCTGAGAATGAACGCCCAGCTCAGGGTGAGAATGAGTGACAACATATTTTGACCTCTTTAGAATAATGCTACCCCATAGGGCAATGCATTTCTACCTCGTGGAACAATGCACTTCTGATGAGACATTGCGCCCCTGATCAGGGGAAGCTTCTGGTAA
>NW_027550786.1:0-1773 GCF_008692635.1 Crocuta crocuta
TTTGCACTTCTGCTTCTGCAAAATGAAGCCAAGTCATATAATTAAGAGTATCACTAGATCAGGAGTAAAATATGAAGTAGATTATGAATCATGCTATTTCTCTACCTAGGAACTTTCTTCAGTGACTCTTCAAAGCCTACAAATTAATGAATACTGTCTTTCAGTGACATTCAAAGCTCTTTAGCCCTATCCTGCTTCTCCATCTTCATTTCCTCTTATATCTTTCCATGAATCCTGTATTGCTGCCTTTTCCTCAAATGTAACATTTTCAGTTTTTATCCCTATGTCCATATTGTTCCTTCTGCTAGGCATGGTCTCCTGTATACTTCTACCTACTAAAATCCTACTCACTCAGGAAGACTCGGGTCAAATACATCTGCTTATTCAAGTTGTTACCAGTAGCACTAATAGAACGTCATTCAACATTTCTGTGCTCAGTAACATGACTTACCCTTTTCTCTACAATAGTATTATTTCATTCTTTCTTGAGTTGGAGCTAGTTGTATGTATATCCAAAATCACCTTTGGAACACAAATACTCCAGAAGACGGTTATTACTTGTCATTACTTGTTATTCATCATTATTGTCCCCTCAACCACCAGCATAGTACATTTTACATAATCTATAATAAAGATTTGAGGAAATTAGAAAGGAAAAACAAAATTTCAAGACACTGGAGATACTCTGAAAATTATCTAATAACATCCTTATGTGGTAGGAATAAAGCTGCTAATGAAATATGACTGAGTCTCAATGACTGAGACTGTTGCAGAGAAAGTGCTGAGCAGGAGATCAATAGATCTGGATTCACATTCTAATTCTGGAACTTTGGGACTCAGGGCAAGTCACTTAACCTCTCTGAGCCATAGTTTTCTATCTTTCAAAAATTATTACTGTGATCAAGTAGGTACTATTGCTTATCTTTTTGTAGTTTATAAATTGTAAAGAACTGTATACAGCATATCATTAGTAAAATCAGCTAGCAGGACAAGTTCAGACAGACCAACAGACAATAAACTACTAGGCACAAGAAGCCAATGACTGCTTAATTTAGACCTATCCTTCCCTCTATGTTGTGAGGACAAGTAAGACAGACAAAAAAGTGAGATACATTTCTTGCTATTTTTCCTGTTTTAGCCCCAGATAAAGTCCCCTGTCTTATTCTGACTGAGTCAGCAGACCCACAGATTTCCTCTGCACCCCACCTAGTTACTGAAGGAGGAGTTCACTGTTAAGAGTCCAAAACACCTTTTAAAAATGGCTAAATTGTCAGGAAAATATAAAGTGAAGTGACTTTGCGATAAAAGTCAAAATTGCCATTTTCCCCTAGAAATACTTTAAATGAAAAGATGGCCCAGTAAGGAAGGAAGCAAGATGTACTTAAATCATTTAGTCTCTCAACACACAACTTCTGGTTCAAGAGTGCAGAGGTAAAGAATATAGGTTTTGGAGTTAGACTGACTTGAGTTTAAAGCTAGTTTCTTTTGAGAGCTAGAAGAGGCTGAGATTTGTACTCTATCTACTTGCAAGCTATTAGTTAAGCTTATCACAGTTTCAAGGATGCTGGTATTAAACATAACACTCATGGATCAGAGACAAAGGACAGTTTATTACTCACAGAAATAGCAACAGACACAGTATAAGCATTTTTGTCAGTTCTCTAAGCCCCAGTTCCCATGGCATGATGCAAACATATACATCCCATGGGGTTAGCTGTCATGTGCGCGCGCACACACACACACTCACACACACACACACACACACACACACAC
>NW_027550787.1:0-1782 GCF_008692635.1 Crocuta crocuta
CTCTCTCTCTCTCTCAAAAATAAATAAAATATTTTTTAAAAATATGCATATTCATGCAAAAACTTGTACATTAGTGTTCATAGCAGTGCTTCAGTCCCAAAATGGAGAAACAACCCAAATGGTCATCTTTTCATGAATACATCATGAGACATCACATATTGTTTACACATCAGTGAAATATTTATTGTTCAGTAAAGAAGTGGAATGTACCTTGAAAACACTGTGTTAATGAAAGAAGGCAGCCCCAAAAGACCGCATACTCTACTGCTCCTTTTTTACGAAATCGCCAGAACAGCAAATCTATGGAGACAGAAAGTAGATTTGTGATTGAGGGGTGGGGAAAACACAACTAACTGCCAATAGGTAGGGGATTTCTTTTCAGGACGATGGAGACGTTAGGAGTCAGGTAATGGTGATGGTTGCAAGCATTGTGAATATACTAGAAACCACTGAACTGCACGTTTTTCAATGGTGAATTTTGTTATGTGAGGTGTATTTCAATGGAAAAAAATGCCATTAGATATATACTGGGAAACCCACAGTGGGTAGCAAAATGATTGTGTTGGGCGGGAACAGTGGAGGCCATTAGGCAAAGGACCTGAAGGCAGCAAGTGTGACCAAATTCACACACGGAGAAACTGTTAGATGTTTGATTCCAGGTCCCATATTCTTACCTCTCTGTTGTTAGTTTAGCATGAGGAAAGGGCCTTAAATTGAGCCACGTAGGTGCCCGTTCCTGCCATCTACCTCCAGAAGTACTCACACCAGGTTTCCTGCGGCCATTTCTCTGTTGAGTCTTCAAACACTAGAGCTGCTGTTTGCATGTGATTGCCACAGACTGGGGAAATCTCCTTTCCTTCTTGGTATCAGAACAATCAGCTTGAAAATCTGCTGCTCAGAGATGGATAGGGGCAGTAAAGAGTTCTGGAAGCATAATTTGAGATTCTTCTCAGGAGAAGACCTTTCTTGCAGCCTCATGGCAAGAAAAGTGTTTCAGTTTCACGGAAGGATTCCAAACGACTCCTTGTTGGAATCATGGGAATTTTGATCTCCTGGATTCTTTCAAGGATCTCAGCCTGAATGTTATTTTTAAAAAAAGTTATCTAGGGTGGACCACTTAAGGGATTTTTGTTCCTTAAGTGCTATTTTAATGCCCTTTTCTTTGGTGGCAGAAAAATATTTTGTTATGGGCAGAGGACAGAGACTATCCAATAAAAATGGGATACATGAGATTCTCATTGTAGATGTGCTGAGTCCTCGAGTGTGGAAAAAACGACTTGGTTTCCAAGGCTTTGGGTTTTTACCCCCCTACAATGGAACTGGAGTTTAGAATAGAATTGAATCATGGAGAAAACATGGTAATGGTACGCCCTTGCAATGTTTCCCAGTATTCAGGCTGCAAACACCAAAGATGAAGACCAAGAGATGCCTGGCCGGCCTTCTCACGCAGAGGTCCCGCGCACCGGGCGCGGCTGCCAGCCTTGACGCCACGCCCTCACCTTTGCTAGTTTTCAAAATGTTGTTGCTCATTGGCCCCAACGGGAAAAAACTTGCATTACATGCCATGCCTCTTCCTTTCCCCCATCAGAGTCGATATGCAGTCCACCCATATCGGGAAACTAGCACACCTACAGGTGTCCACAGTCACAGAAGAAACTATTGAACAAGGAGGATCCTGGGAATCAAATCTAATACCCAGAGGCAGTCGAAGCTGAATTCACTCCATCATACATAACTTTTTAATTTCATTTTAATCAATTAGAGCTTTATCTCAATTATGGG
>NW_027550788.1:0-1780 GCF_008692635.1 Crocuta crocuta
TTTTTTGAGACATAGTAATTTACTATGGTCTTAATTTATCTAATTTAATAATAATATATCATGATTAATAATGAAATTGAATGTCTTCTCACATGTTTATTGACCACTTAGGTTTTCTTTTCTCCAAATTGCCTGTTCATATTGCTTGCACATTTTTCAGTTGGGGTGCCTGCCTTCTTCCAATTTATTAGTGAGAGTTTATTGTATTGTCCTTTTTGTGTTTTAAGTGCTTTCTTGTTTCTTTAGTTAACCCAGTATCACCTGCTATTATACCCCATGTGCTTGATTTTCCCAGACTGGCTGGATTCTGACTGAGCCTGGTCTGACTTCCACATCCACATCTTCGCTCTTATGTCACCTCCACTTAGAATGCCTCTCCTCCAAGCCAGACATGCAACCCCACCACCCTTCACAGCCTGCACTGACGCCTGTTCTTCCAAGCATGTTCCCAGAGATTTCTTCTCTCCCTCCTCCCTTCCCTCCTTCCCTTCTTGCTTCCTTTCCCCAACTCCCACATCCACTGGTGCCTGTTTTAACTTCTCTTTATTCCCTGCAGCTCCGTGCAGGTCTGGATTTGCAGGGCTGCACTTTTTAGGGTTGGGGGTTCCTTCTCAGCACTCTGCCTGCACCCAGGAAAACTAGTTCTTGAGCTTGGCTGCAGAGGCCCAGGGATTATATAGTCCCTGAATGTCATCAACAGAAACATCAAACTTTAACTACGTTCACAAAACACAATATTAAAACAATTAAACATTTTTACAACACATTGTTAAAATAATAGCATAATTTTTTACCTAAACACCCTAAGCCACATAAACAAAAAAGGAACACAATTTAAAGCAAGACTTAAAGAAATAAAAACTCCTAATTACAAGCAGTCTCCTTTGCCACTGAACTCTGCTGTGAGTAAGAAGCTTGGCATTTCTTCTGATTTTGAGAAAAGTCATCCTCTTTGGAGTTTCTGAGACCAGTGTATGGTCACTTCTTCAGAGATTCCCATGGTGGGGACAGCTCTGTACATCTCTGGCCATGCTAGGAGCCCAAAGCTCCCAACAGATATGCTTTTTGTGCTCCTACAGGAGCCTCACTCTTGGGATCCTCGGGTTCTTAGCCTCATATGGGGTTCCCCTTCTTTCCTAAAAGCAGGACAAAGCCCCTGTCATCTCTAAGAGGAGATGGTACCAGCAGAAGATGGGAGCATGCTGGCCTCCTCTCTGAGGTTGGGAATTGGAGTGTGGGATGGGATAGCTTCCTCTGGGCAGGAATATGGAGGCCTGGAAGCAGAGGGATTGCCAGAGTCAGGGAGATGCAGACTTTGGTGCTGGGCAGGAAGGGCAAGGGGAGAAAAGCAAGGATAAAGGGGGCTCAGCTGGCCCAGGGGAAGGATTTGAGGAGGGGAGGGTGGGCTTTTGGTGTAAACAATCGCTGTCCTCCCCATGGTCAACCTAGGGGTGTAGGAGGCTGAGGATGAGGAAGATCGGGACCTCTGGGTGTGAGAGGGTGGAGGGCAGGCAGGGAGGAGTATGGTGCTGGCTTGGACTTAGGGTAGAGCTGGACTAGCAAGGCATTAGGAACACACACTCTGTGGCCAGACCTGGGCTTGATGGTCTTGCCCTTTTGTGCCTTAGTTGCCTCCCCTCATGGGGGAAGGGGGACACCTGGGTGGCTCAGTCAGTTAAGCATCTGTCTAACTTTGGGTCAGGTCATGATCTCACCGTTCGTGAGTTCGGCCCTGCATCAGGCTCTGTGCTGACAGCTCAGAGATTGGAGCCTGCTTCAG
>NW_027550789.1:0-1774 GCF_008692635.1 Crocuta crocuta
CCTCTCTCTCTGCCTCTCCCCCACTCACATTTTCTCTCTCTCTCTCTCTCTCTCTATCTCTCTCTCCTCTCTCTCTCTCTCGCAAAAATTAAACATTAAGAAATTTTTAAAATAAAAAAATAAATTGATGGAGGTAGAGATAATGGAGAAGCCACTACCTTTCCCAGTAATTGTAAACTTCTAAATCAGAGGTGGACATTCCAAACTGCACGAGAATCATCTGATAAGCACTGAAAGTAAGGGTTAATGGTTTCCACAGATATGGCATTTTATATCACCCTGGAGTGATAAAGAGGAGTGTCTCGTCAGTGTAGATATCAGCAACGCTTTAAGATAACTGCTTCTTTGGTGGTGTCTGAATCTAGCCAGGGTACAGGATAATCGAGCCTCCCTATTTTTAGGCACATCCATCCATCCATTCAACAGATAATTATCGACTATCTTCTATGTGTTGGGTACCATATTAGACACTGGAGCTACAATTATGAGCAAGAGTGACACAGTCTCTATGTTCTCAAAACTTATATTGGATCAGGAGGGTAATATAATTGCTTAATCATTCATAAAATGTACAATGCTGGAGATTACCAAGAGGCTTTGGGAATCTCTCATTGGTTGTACAAGCATCTACTCATCAATAGTGTAAGGCTATCAACACTGTTTGACTCTCTTGCATATAATGATATGCTGTGAAAACACAGCTCAATTGTTTGTTCATTTATTTTTGCCATCTAGATAATGAAAATAAACACTTCATTTATCATCAAAGAGTATTCCAGGCTGTTTCAGTGTACTTTCTAGAAAGCTGAAAACTATCACCTTGGGCTAAAATTTTACTTAAAACTTCTAAAAACTACATCTTAAAAGGAGCCATTGTGCGCTGCTCTGCATCACTAAAACAGGCAAATGATTGTAATTTACTTTCAATGGCCCCTAGTGACCATTATGAATGTCAGTACCACGTACTCACTTTGCACGCTCCTGGGTGTGCAGAGGACACCGGAGCCTGCTATCTGTGCACGCCCCGCCCCCATAACTGGGGAAGACGTCAGCATGCTTGCCCCACACGGCACATCCCGAGTACAGCGAGGCTTTGTTTCCTTTAGGGCCTGGTAACTCCACTGGCTCTGTCCATACTGCTTGCCTCTGCCATCATTCCTCCCTTCTGACCCAGTCTTTTGGCTACACTGTTTTCTGGCTTGTATTTCATAAGCTAGATCAAAAATGGAAGTTTCCAAGGGAACCCAAACAAAAGGCACCATATATAAATTTAAAATAAAAAGACCCTTTGCCCAAAACAGCTCAAATGTACCAGATTTGTTGAGAAAATTTTCAGGGGGCCAAAGGGTCCTTTTTTTCAGGATCACAAATTTTCCAGAGCACTAATGAAGTAAAAACAAAGGAGCAAACACTACTTGTCTGGCAGTATGTATTATGTCACTTATGATTATATAGCATTTTTCCCTACAAAGAGTTCAAATATTTGTACTATTATCTCATTCATTTTCCCCAAATTCCTGAGATACAGAAAAAGGCAAGCATAATTCCTACTACCTTGAGAGTCAAGCTGATTACCAAGAGTCTAAGTGAGTTGCCCAAAGTCACAGAAAAAGGCCTGAGGATCTTCCTGCCTCCTTGCCCTCATTTTCTTTCCAGGAAAGGACAGTTTCAGAGCAGAACTGCCCATGGGTACCTAATCTTCCTCTGAGATAGAGAAAATAAAGATAAAACACACACACACACACACACACACACACACCAAGTTCCTCAGAAC
>NW_027550790.1:0-1785 GCF_008692635.1 Crocuta crocuta
CGAAGTCAGAAGCTTAACTGACTGAGCCACCCAGGTGCCCCTAAAATGACCACTATGTTAAAAATGTAACTGGGATGTTGTGCCTCAAATTTTTAATGTTCAGGATGTCAACCAAGTAGTGAGCTTTCTCAAGATGATTCACAGATAGTCACACTCTGGTCTTGAGTTCCTTTCATCTGACACCTACTTTCCTTTGCTAATAGAAGTGCTATCTTTTCACATATGCTTTCTTTCTTTGGCACCACATGGATTTTTTCATCCTATGTAAAAAAAAATTTTTTTTTTTTTGCAACAGAAGGCAATACAGCCAAGTATTGAGGAATGAGGGAAATGAGGGAATTTGGTGATTGGCCACTAGTGACTGGCAAAATAGGACAGGAGGATCTTGAGTTTCCAACAGCGAGTCTCATAGTTCAGACACCCAGAGCCACAATGAACCTTCAGCTAAATATCCTTAACTTGTATGTCGAGTTAATCTGCTTCTCTTCAGTGCTTCATTGAATTCCTCTTCTTGTGTTTTTCTTCAGTCTCACCTGAACTTTCTTTGCAGCAGGGAACAGGTTGGAGAAAAGCAGGCAGATAAACTCATCTTAGAAAATCTAGGGAAACTTGCTGATCTTAGGAAGCATATCCTTCATATGACCTATGTGAAACAAACTCTTGGTGCATAAGAAGGCAGGAGCCCTTGAGTGTGACTACTGGTTCTTTGCACACTTTGAGTAGATTTCCAATAATAAAAGAGTTTTCTTCTCTGCCCAAACCTCTCCCTTTCCAAAGAATGCCCAGAATAGCTAACATTTATTTACATATTCATATTTACCAGGAGCTAAGTAGTATATATGTATTAATTCACCAAATTTTCCTAAGAAAACCATGAAGACACTGAAGCACAGGTTTGGTTTTGTTTTTGTTTTTTTTTTTTTGATATTTGTTTATTTTTGAGAGAAAGGGAGCATGAGTGAGGGAGGGCAGAGAGAGAGGGACAGAGGATCTGAAGCAGGATGTATGCTGACAGGAAGCCCAATGAAGCACAGTATTTTTTAAGTAATCTCTGCATCCAACATGGGGCTCAAACTTACAACCCTGAGATCCACAGCCACTTGCTCTACCAACTGAACCAGGCAGGTGCCCCAAGCACAGTATATTTTAACAAACTTAATTTTTGAAATAGTTTTAACTTTACACAAAAATTGCAAAGATGTTACAAAGAATTCCTATCTATCCCACAACCAGAAGTATTAACATTATAATTAATGGCAGGTTAATGTAATTAAGGAACCAATATCAATACATTATTTTTAACTAAAGTCCATACTTTATTCAGATTGTCTTCGTTCTTACTGAGTGTCCTTTTACTGTCCTGAGCACAAGATTTTTAAAGAAACTTCCAAGATTGCACAATAGTAGTTGCCAGCTTGTTTTTAAATCCAGATTTACTCCAGAGGCCCAAACTTTCAAGCACTCATTATAATGCATCGTGAGAGTAAGATATGTCCATTAAATCAGACATCTTGAGAAGAAACTACACCAATTACACAGGACAAAGCATCTTTTCTAGAGTTGTGAGAAAGCCGGTACAGTCTGAGGAATAGATGATTCCGTGGAAAGCTTACATGTGACATTTGTGGTCAAACAAACCAAGTCCCTCTCCATTAGTTATAAGTAAGTAGTTAGGCTTCAGTTTCCTCTGTGGAAAATGGTCATAATATCATATGCAAGAGCTATGGAGAGGATTTTTATAAAGACTAAGGGATATCTGCCTAATTCTAACCTTTTTTTTTTTTT
>NW_027550791.1:0-1785 GCF_008692635.1 Crocuta crocuta
CTCTCTCTCTCTCTCTCCCTCTCTCCTAGAAATAAATAAAAATTTTTTAAAAATTTAAAAAATAAATTAAAAAATAAAAATTAAAAAATAAAAGGTACCAAAGAGTCTTCAAAGGAAAGCATCCTGTCCATCCCAGTCCCTGGCCCCCCGTTCCCCCACAGCGGCAGACAGCTGAGCATCCTGATTTCATAGGAAATGGAGGTGGGCCTCCTGCTTCCAGACCTCATAGCCTTGCCATTTCTGATTCCCCACCTCCTCCATCTCCTACATTTCACATGCTGCCTACTGCCTTTTGTGAATTGCAGACCTTGGACTTCCCATCCTGCATTTATATCCCAGCTCTCACTAAACTAGTTTTATAACTTTGGGCCAGTCATTTATCCTGCCTGACCTCACTTTCCTTACCTGCAAACGGGATAATAATCCTAGTAAGTAGAGCAAATCATTACCAGGAGTGTGCTCCATGAGAGTGGGAGTCTGTCTCTTTCACCCTGTGATTCAAGTTGAGTTTTCCAAAAGCAGCTGCCAAGGCAAAGTTGATGTGCAGAGTGTCTGTTAGTGACCAATACATGTGGAAGGAAGGAAGAGGAAGGAAGCAGAATTGGGCAGAGGGTGAAGTCAAAGGGCATTGGAGGCCAAACATAGCCTCTGTTGACCCTTTTGGTGCTCCAGAGCAGATAGGACCCATTAGAGCTGTCCCCAAGGGTCAGTGGCTGGGCCTTTACCCCTCTGCCATGAGCAGTCATTTAATGTAGCAGCAAAGCTTGCTCTAGGGTGAGGTAACTCTCTGTGGCTGAGACGAAACCTGGGAGCTGCCATCCAGAGGCTGCTCACGGCACTCAAAGTAGCTGAGCAGTCACTCAGTGAGCACTTTTGAGGGGTGTAGGTGGCCCAACTCCATGTATGTTGTGTTTCCTATCAGCAGCACAAGAGCACTTGGGAAGAACAGATGCTTAATCAAATCCTTTGGAAGGGAAAGATGTGCTTAGTTCAGAACCTGGGATACAGTTCCCTCGGGAAGGCTTGACACATCACACAGATGGCCTTTAGTGCTTTACTGATGTGGAGGTAGAAAAGCAGGATGCAAGCCACCTGACTTTGTTGGGTTTGTTCTTCCAGGTGGCTCGGTGTTGTTTTTGCTTCGGCCCCGATGGAGAGGGTGAGTGGAGAACTTCCCTTCCTTTCAGCCTTGTGGTGCTGGGGACCTGTGGCTCTAGTCTGTAGGGATTTGGGATTCAAAATTACTTGAATGGTAAGAGGAAACTTTTGTTCCAAAGCTGGTTTACCGTTGATATTACTTTTCACATTCTTCCTGAATGTGCTGGGTTTTATTTGTGTTCATATTCTAGTGGGCAGGAATCAGAATGTGAATTTTTTTTGGGTTCACATGTAAGTTAAATTATACAGGGAAATTTAGAGGAGGAAGTACTTTTTTCACAAGAACGAACATTTGGAAAAGGTCTTGGATCGGAGCATGTCAGGGGCTTCAGAACCCCGGGTGTGCTCTCTCACCATCACCTGAACTTATCATAGGCTTGTGTTTGTAAGGGCCTTCTTCTGCTCTGTTCAAATGAATGTGATGTTAGGGAACTCATTCTGTGGAGGACAGTTCTGGGGTTGGGGTTGGGGGTTGTGCTTAGGACGTGGATGCGGTTACGGATGGCTTTTGACATTTTTTCTACTCAAGAGCCCCCAGGATTGAAATTAGTGAGTGTGGCTTTGCTGAAGTGGCAGTGAAACGCCCAGAGTTCGAGAAACCCCCGAAAACAGACCACCAGAGACCAG
>NW_027550792.1:0-1789 GCF_008692635.1 Crocuta crocuta
GCAGAAGCCTCGGGCACAGCCACATCGCGCAGCCTCAGCCCACAACCACTTCCTGCCTGTCCCTGGCACCACCAGCCGGAGGCTCCTGGGAGCTGCTCAACCCCCATCTCTGCTGCTCTGCCAGTCCCGCCCCCCCCCCTGCAAACCCCGCCTCATGCCCGTGGGCAGGGGACAGGAGTGAGGGGGCCGCCAGCTGGGGCCCCGAGGCCGCGGAAGCCCCCACCAGCACAGCTAACCCTGGCTGCCCACAAATCCTCAGTCTCTGTACTTGCCTGTCCTCATGTCCTCCATGCCCACAGCAGAGGGAAGGACAGAGGGCCAGGCTGCCCACTCCCCCGGGGCCGGGCCGACTATGTCCGTCTCTGCATGGCAGGTGGCAGGAGGGACAGAGAGAGCACTGGCTTTGGAGTCAGGCAGATCAGAGTTTGAATTCCGGCTTTGTCACCACCCTACTGGGACTTGATCTGGACTTCCCCTTTCTTGGCCCAAGTTTCTCCACCTGCAAAATGGGGAGCATATCACCTCTTCTAGATGGGATGAGAGAAGCAACTGAATCCATACACACAAAGCCGACACAGTGCCCCAAGCACAGTAGATGCTCAGTAAACACTAGTGTCCTTGTTCCTGCTCAGCGTGATGACAGTGGTCTGGTGAGGTGATGACAGGCAGCACAGGGCTGGGTCTTCCCTCCAGTGGGAGTCAAGCGACTGGATCCAACCTCAGCACTGCATCTGACTTGCTGTGTGGCCTTAGGCCGGCCGGACCACCTCTCTGGTCCTCAGTTTCCGCATGCATAAGTGTGGGGACTAGATGGTTTCCAAGGTCTCCCCCAGCTCTGGACACTCCAAGACAGGGGCTTGGGGCTGATAAGACAGTGACACTGGGAGGGTGGAGGTGAATGGGAGGTGGTTATCTCCATCATCAGGGCGACGGGGCAGTCATTCTGTGACTGTGACCTTCGCAGGGCTGGGGAGGCACCCTTGCTCAGATGGGGCACCGGAGGCAGCTCCCAGGGCATAAGCACTGGGAGATGGGCCTGCGCCCAGACAGCAGGCACCCGCTACGTCCCTCTGCGTGGCCTCACCGGCCCCTCTCTGGTGAATGGGCACCGCAGGTCCTAAGAAAAACCAAAGACCATCTCCGCCTTTAGGCAGCTTCTGCTTAGGGAAGGACAGACTTCACCGCGCAGGATCAATAAAAATGCTAATAATAACACACCCTGACATTTATTCCCTGCTCGCCCCAGGCCATACCTGCGTTGAGCCCTTAATGAGCATTATTTCATTTAATCCCCAACACCCCCAACGAGATCGTCACCACCATTACTTTGCCTCCACAGTGAAAACGAAATGTACAAAGGCTGTACCCCCGGCTCTGGGGCGGGCAGCAGGTGGGGGTCAGCCTGCAGGCTCAGGCTAGGGCCCCCAGGAGAGCAGAGGTGGGAACAAAGCACCAAGGAGCCCCAGAGGAGAGGACTGCTTTCCGTCGGGGGGTCTTGGAAAGGCGTCCAAGAGGCAAGGGCATCTGAGTAAGTTGCCAACAACACTAGCCGCCATACGTATTGGGCACTTGTGCATTTCACGTACTTCTCAGCCCTCAGGCGAGGGTCTCAGCTAGCTCTCAATTCCCATCCACGTGGTGGGTACTAGTATTATGCCTTTCTCACAGCGGCACAGAGAGCTCAAGGGCTTACCCCAGGCAGGGGAAACCGAGGCCAAGCGGAGAGGGCAGACTAGACCACGCCAAGCTCAGGGAGGGTCAGGGGCTGAGTGGCCGGAGCCTTAGGCCC
>NW_027550793.1:0-1786 GCF_008692635.1 Crocuta crocuta
TTTCTCCACATCCTCGCCTGCATCTAGAGTCCTCTGATTTGCTTTCTTATGAGTGTTTCTATTTAAAGATATCTTCTTTTGAACTCATAGCCAATAGCACTAGAACTCATGCCCGAATGAAGCTTATCTAACACACAGATTTTCTCCATAAGGCATATCATAATCATTTTGCTCAAGAACAAGAGATAGCACAGCAGCACTACACTTGGGGGCAATTTTAAACAACAAATCACCAGCAAAAAGCACTAAATAAGTGGCAAAGGGACCCTTGTGTATAGAATGGAAATGGAAGGAAGAAGGTAGAACATCACTTTGTTCCACTTTACCTGGGAACACGTGCCGTCAGCAACTCAAAGGACCCACAGCTCTGCCCCTGCCCATGAATGACCTTGAAAGTGCCATGAGCATTGATTTGAGGGTTAAAAATAACCAAAAATAAAAAAAAACTTAGCAAGTGAGTGAGTTCACAAATATGGAATCTGTGAGTAAAAGATTGACTATATGCATGTATTTTTTTCATTCTTCCCAAAATTAGTGCTTTTTAAAATTAGATAATGCATAGGTTTCCATAGCAAATATTTTTATTATTGTTATTTGCTAGATAGCCTGCAATTTGGATTTACACTTCCTCTGTGACCCAAGAATTGTTTAAGAAAAGAATGGGAATAAATGTGCATTCTCTATTGTTTGGATGTGGAGTTGAATATGAATTAAGTCAGATCAGCCCTGTTAAATATATTATTTGGGCCTTTCTCGTTTTGTGCACTTGACCTCTCATTGACTGAGGGAGGTAAAAATAAAGTTGCTACTAGTAGTGTGTTTCTACCTCTTTCTCATTGTATTTCCCATAATGTCTACTTTCTTAAAACTTTTTGGCCTGAATTACACTTCCTTTAATATTCAGATGATGACTCCCTGGTTTCCGTTTGTTGATATAAGCTGAATATACTTTTGCCTATACATTTATTTTCAACATTTTAAAAATATATTTTTCTGTGAGTCTCCTATATATGATTAAAAGATGGAGTTTAGTTTGGAATTCAATCCCAAAATCTTTATTTAAATAAGTGAGTTAAGTCCATTTACTTTTATTGATAGGACCAAAATGTGGGGTCTTGTTTCTGTTATACTAATTTATATTATATATTCTAGTGTCTTAGATATTAAAAATGTCAGCATTATCTTCTATACATTTGTGTGCATGTATGTATGTACTTCTGATAGGAAGGTTTTGATTTCTGCTCCAGTGGTGAGAGTTGGGCACATGGCTGCCTAGCTAGACTAAACCTCTCAACCTTCCCTGTGGTTAGCCCTGGACCTGTGACCAAGTTCTGAGCTAAAGAAATGCAAGCCACTTCCAGGTCTTTCCCTTAAAAGAAATGAATGGTTGAGCTATACTCTTTTCTCATATCTTCATTGGTTAGGAGTAAGTATACACTTGCGATATTTAGGAATGTTTATAGTTTTGTTCTAGTGATTACTCTTAGAATTACTTTCATATATCTTTCTTTTACATACCCTCTTTTTAAACAGTACCCATTAATTTCTGTCCCCCCAAATTGATAAATTTATCATGTGCCCAACTTTTCTGTCCATTCTTTCCTCTCCCACCCAAGTTTAGGTCATGTTACTTTCTTTTTTTTTCCCCCTTTGGTGTTAAATAGTTTGTCTGTTTTTAAAATTCTAGTATAGTTAACATACAGTGTTATGTTAGTTTCAGGTGTGATTCAACAATTCTGTAGTTAGTGCTCATTATGATAAGTGTCCCCTGAATCCCCTTCACCTA
>NW_027550794.1:0-1791 GCF_008692635.1 Crocuta crocuta
GGTGTAGAGGCCGCGAGACTCGGAGGCTCCCACAGGCGCGGTGGTCTTGTCTCAGATCCCTGTGGGACTGAGACCCAGGGCCCAGTCCGCCGCCCAGGAGCCCCCTTCCCTGAGTCGCCTCCCCTCAGCTGGATCCGAAGTTGCACAGCAGTTTTTCTCTCAAGCCAAGGGCGGGAAGGTCAGAGGCCTTGCGCTGGGGACCCTGGTGAGCAGCTGGAAGCCTGAGGTGAAGGGAAGAGTGGGGGTGGGGGCACTGCCCTCTGCTCTCAGCTGCTCCCCCCCTCCCCCCACACCCCTACCACTTGCTCCTGTTCTCTCCACGGTAAAGGCCGGAAGTCCAGTTTCAATAATAGACCTGAGCAGCTGGAGCCACTTCTGGCTTGTCGTGGACCCAGTATCAGGCCCCATACCCAGGGGCGGTACAGCCCCCACCAGCGGCCTTCCTGAGGGAGCAGGTCTCCGACCCAGTTCCTGCCTGACTGATGGGATTCTAGAAGGCAGAGCAGGGGAATACAAGCTGGGTGAGAGGCGGAGTGGTGGCCAGCAGGAAGGCGTCGGGAAGGGAAGGGAAGGGAAGTGGGAGAAGAAGGCAGCCTGGCCATGCTGGGCGCTAGGGTTTCTGGGCTCAGTGGGAGGCTGGTGGGGTGGGGTGGGGTGGGGTGGGAGCAGACCACCCACAAAGCACAGGGGCAGGGCCGGTCCTCGTTTCCAGCCAGGGCTAACACCCTTCTCTGGCCTGGCCACCTCCACCTGGTCTTCCCACGCCAGATCAGCCTGACCTGCCCGGCTGTGGACGCCGCAGTCTCCCCTGGAGTCTGCGTGCTTGTCAGGCTTGCCACCTCCACCTCCATTTTGGGGAGCCTCTTTCTGCCCTTGGCTGCCACTGGGGGTGCTGTGCTTCGTCCTGCTCCTGGGTCTCCTTGCTGGGAGGCAGCCTCCAGCATAGGCTCCTGAGAGAAGCAGGGAGAGGGGGTGCGTGGGGCCCCCTTCCCAGCTTGGAGTGGAGCCCTAGGGAGGACCCAGACTGGCCTGAGGACTCCCAGCTGACGAGGACCCTACTTGGCTGTCTGCCAGCGTAGCAGCATCTAGTCACAAGGGTTGCTGAGACTGTGGTGCCGTATCCAGCCCTTTGCAGGGACTCCTCCACCTGTTGGGAGGCTTCACGTCTCGGCCCAGGGGTCCAGACAGGAAACAGAAACCACACTGGATGTTTCAAACAGAGGGCATGAAGTCAGGGACTTGGCTGTGCAGGTTTTGCAAAGCTCAGAGAGCAAAGGCAGGATGTTGCACACACGCAGAGACTCATACTGGCAGGCAGCTGCTACCACGGAGAGGGCTGGGGAAACCCAAGGGAAGCAGCGGTGACTTCAGTGTCCTGGAGCCCACAGGCAGGTGTAGCCAGGTGGTGTCAGGAGTAACAGGAGAAACTCGCAGGATTCCCAGTCACAGGCTGCCAGCTTCATCTACAGACCTCTGACCTCTGACCGGATCATGCTCCTGCCTGCCTTTGCGCAGCCCTGTGGCCAGTGGGCTAGAGCCAGGGTTTGGTGGCTTCTGCTCTGCTGCTCTATCTGACTGCAGGCCCTCGTCTGGGTGCCAGAGTCCCGGCAACACCTTCCGGCCTTGGCACGACCAGAATGACCCTTGGCCTTCTGCATGGAAAGCCTCCCCCACCCGCCCCAGCTGGAACATGCAGCCTCTTCGAAGTCTGGGGTTGGAACCCGGGCAGGGAGCGTTCAGCGGCTGCTCAGCAAATGTGGAAGGGAAACCAGACAATGGGTGTCTCCCTGC
>NW_027550795.1:0-1796 GCF_008692635.1 Crocuta crocuta
TTTTTTTTTATGGCCGTGTAATATAGCATGTGTGTGTGTACACATACATATAGCATTACTTCCTTATCCTTCTGTGTATTGATGGATGCTTAAGTTGCTTCTGTGTCTTGGCTATTGCAAATAATGCTGCAATAAATATAGGAGTGCATATATCTTTTTAAATTAGAGTTTTTGTTTTGTTTGGGTAAATACCAAGTAGTTTAATTACTGGATCATACGATAATTCAGTTAATATTGGGAATAATATCCATAATATTTTCCACAGTGGCTGCATTGCAGAAGGCTTCCTTTTTCTCCACATCCTCACCAGCACTTGTTATTTCTTGCCTTTTGGATTTTATTCATTCTGACGGGGTGAGGTGATATCTCACCATGGCTTTGATTGGTATTTCCACAATAATGAGTGATGTTGAGCATGCTTTCTTGTGTGGGCCATTTGTGTGTTTTCTTTGGAAAAAAATGTCTGTTCAGGTCCTCTGTCCTTTTTAAAATTGGATTGCTTGGTTTGATTTAGTTACTTAGTTTCGATGTTAAGTTGTATAAGTTCTTTATCACCATTATTTTAGATTTCCAGTCCCTAGGATAGTATTTGTTATATCAGGAAGTATCCAACAAATGCTAGTTGAATAAAGAACTTAATACCTTAGCAGGATTTCTCTCTTAGGTAATCCTCACCAAAGTCATGTAGTTTTTTGCTTAGCTAAGTGGCAGGAATTCATATCCATATTTTCCCATGTAGAGTTGATGGACATTGTCCAGGAACTTGTATAGTCATAGAAGGGAGATCACTGTAGTTCTAGTACAAATAACCTGAGTTTAAATTTTGGCATCATTGCTTAGATGCTGGGCCTCACTGGGAAAATTCTCTCCTTGAGCCTTCATGTCTTCATCTATAAGATGGGTTAATAACCTCTACTCCATATGGTCATTTCCTAGTTACCTTTATTTATTCCGAAGCCCTTGAAATCTCTCCTAGTCTTAAATGGCTCAGTTTATATAACAAGGATAAAAATTTGAAATCTTTAATGATTCTCTAAAGAAAATTCCCTTTAAGTCTTGTTGCCCTCCAGCGGACACACTGTTGAATCCGATGGCCTTTCTTGCTTTAGGGATAGGGCAGATACGGTGTAGATTCTAGAACAAATGTATCATTGTTCACTTGTCAAAGGAGTTCTTCTAGAAACCAGGACTTGTTGAAAGTGCTAAAGCTTCCATTTACATATTGAGAAGACACTCTAAAGGTCTAAGAATAAGTCTTTAAAAAGCGAGCTCCAAACACATAGGGAGGGAAGGCCCCCTACAGTGGGACAATGTGACGCTTGATGAGGTTTGGGAGCTTGAGCCTGGGGCAAGGTGACTTAAAGGCAAGGTTGAGGAAGGAGGTGAGAACAAGGGAGACGGTGGGTGTGTGCCTTCCCCTGTGGAACCCTGGGAAAGCCCTGCAAAAGACTTAACCCTGAGCCCTCCTTGCCATGTGCAGGAGAGTGGAAAAGTGCCAGAGAGGCCTCTCGATGCCCTCTCCTCCTGGTGACTCCTGTCGTAGAACTGGCCCACATATTGACCCAGACATGGTGAAAGAGGCTTGTCGGTCGGCATCAGCACAGCCTGCAGGTGTCGCACAGCAAGAGGAATCGGTGGCAGAGAGTGTGGTATGCCCCTCTGCACCTGGGGTCCTGACAGCGGACACAGCCAAGTCTCTGAGGCGATGAGTGACAGTCCAGATGAAGGGTCTGGTCCACTTGGGGAGATGGCCAGAAACCACCCCTGTCCCCTACCTGTGTGGAGAGCACCCCCAC
>NW_027550796.1:0-1795 GCF_008692635.1 Crocuta crocuta
GGGTATCCATAAGGAGAGAGCTTTGTCTAGGGTTAGGGTTCCATCCAGGAAAGGTG
The DNA here is from genome assembly GCF_008692635.1 of Crocuta crocuta. NCBI lineage: Eukaryota > Metazoa > Chordata > Mammalia > Carnivora > Hyaenidae > Crocuta > Crocuta crocuta. The sequence goes on from NW_027550796.1 coordinate 57, forward strand.
CCAGGGCAGAAGTGACACTGGTCCCGTGATCTCTTTGGAGGCTGAAATGAGGGCCCATGTGCGGTTTGTGTCAGGTGTAGGGTTAAGGTTAGATTTATGGTTAGTGTTAGTGTAAGGTCAATTTTAGGGTTATGGTTATGGTTAGAACCCACGAGGCTCCAGGCGCTAATCACTCAGCAGTGCAGGGTTCTCCTGAGAGGCCTGAGTTGAGGGCGTATGGGAACATGTGAGTCAGGCTTATTCTGTGTGTTCAAGGGCCAGCCTCCTCTGTAGGCCAAGCTATGATTAGGCCTTGGAGCACCCCTTATACATCTCCATCCAGAGTTTGGAAATGGCATGGTCATGTTCTGTGTTCCATGCTATTGAACCCTGAAACTCCTGTGGGCCCCACCCACGTCAGTTGTTGTCTCAGACCTAGGAATGAGGTCCCCATAAGAAGAGAGCCTTGGGTAGGGTTAGGGTTCTGCCAGGGAAGTCATCAGGGCAGAGGCAATATACCAGTCCCTGGATCTCTCTGGAGAGCTTCAATGAGGGTCTAGGCATGGATGCGGGTTAGTTGGAGGGTAAAAGGAAGAGTTAGGGTTGTGTTGGAGTTAGGGTTAGGGTTAAGTTTAAGGTTAGGGTTAGAGTTAGGGTTAGGTCCCAGAAGGCTACAGGCACTGACCACCCAGCCCTGCTGTGTTCTCCCCAGAGGGCTGAATTGAGGGCACGTGGGAGAGTGCCAGTCGGGTTTAGTCTTAGGCTTCAAGGGCCAGCCTCCTCTGAGGGTTGGGCTATGGTTGGGCCCCAGGGCACCCTTTGTGCAGCTCCATCCAGGGTTTGGAAATGGCATGGTGGTATTCTATGTTCCATGCTGTTTAATCCTGCACTTCTTCTGTGTCCCACATCTGTTGTTCCCTCTGACATAGAAATCTGGTCCCCATGAGGAGCGAGCCTTGGCTAGGGTTAGGGTTCCATGCAGGGGTGTTGCAAGGGCAGAAGGGTCACCAGTCCCATGGTCTCCCTGGAGGGCTGAAATGAGGACCCATCTGTGGGTCTGGGTCAGGTACAGGGTTATGGTCAGAGTTAGAATTCTTGTTAGAGTTAGGGTTAGGTTTAAGGTTAGTGTTAGAAGCTATGAGGCTCTAGGTGCTGATCACTCATGAGTGCAGGGTTTTCTCCAGAGGGCTGAGTTGAGGGCACATGGGAGATGAGAGTGAGGCTTAGTCATTGGGTTCTAGGGCTAGCCTCCTCTGTGGTGGAGGCTATGGTTGGGCCTCAGGGCACCCATTTTGTAGCTCCATCCATGGTTTGGAAATGGCATGGTGATAGTCTGTTCCATGCCGTTTAACCCTGCACATCTCTTGGGCCCCAAGCCCGTTGCTCTCTCAGACCTAGGAATTAGGTTCCTATGAGCAGAGAGCCTTGGGTAGGATTAGGGTTCTGTCCAGGCAAGTCACCAGGGCAGAAGCAACACAAGTCCTGCAGTCTCCCTTGTGGGCTGAAATGAGGGTCCGTGCATGGTTGCGGATCTGTTGGAGAGTTTCCGTTAGAGTTGGGTTAGGGTTGGGTACAAGGGTAGGGTTAGGGTTAGATTCCAGGAGGCTCAAAGTGCTCACTACCCAGCACTGCAGTGTTCTCAGAGGGCTGAATTGATGGTGCTGGGAGAGTGCTGGTCAGGCTTAGTCTTAGGCTTCAAGGGCCAGCATTCTCCTGGGTCCAAGGTATGGTTGGGTCTCAGGGCATCCCTTGTGCAGCTC
>NW_027550797.1:0-1796 GCF_008692635.1 Crocuta crocuta
CTCCCCCCCCCAGCTTCCCCAGGGGCGCACGGGGCTCCACGCCCTCAGCCGCCTTCCCGCCCCCACTTCTCTGCAGCCTCTTTCCTGCCATTTTCTTGCGAGCCGAGGACCCCCTGCCCACACGCCTGCCGGATCCCCACGCGGGCCCTTCCTCCTCTTCCCCAGACACCCAGCTCCTTCCTTTTGCTTCCTCGGGGCCCTGCCCTCCGGCACGGCCTCCCCGTGACCACGCTGCCTCTCTTCTCTGTCCCTCCGTTGTCCCCCGGAGCACACGGTCATCCCCCCAGACGACCCGGCCCGTCGGTGCCTGAGGGCAGCCACCGTGCGTGTCCCTCGGGCAGAAAGAACAGCATCGCTCACCGGGGCCTTGAGGTGGAAGCCTGACCTTGGCCTTCAGGAAGAGGGTGATGTGGCCTGTGCCCAGCAGCTCTGGGACCCGGGGTGTGAGTGGGTACGAAGCAAGCTCTCTCCCTGGAAGAGGGGACCTTCCCGAGGGCTGCGGTCTCCCTCCTGCTGCATGGATGGCGATCACAGAAAGGCCCTGCTCTGCAGGGACAGATTCGATTTGCCTTAAGGGAGGTGAGGCCCCGGCCTGTGGCACCTACAGTGTGCAATGTCCCTCAGTGCGGGCGGCCCTGCCCCGTGTCCCAGGTCCCACAGCACAGCACATCACCGGGCACGTCCCCTTCACCTAGCCCGGCAGCCACCTGCCCCGGCAGCCTTTCCAGGCCGGTGAGGTCACAACAGAGAAGACATCACAGCATTACTTCTGCGCGTCAGCAGGATTTGCTGACCCCGTGCTGTTTCCTGGAAACCGGACAGATGTGACTCCAAGCTGCCTGTTTCTTCCTCGGGGGGTGTGGGGACGTGGGGAGACTGGTGATTCAGGAAGGTCTCCCACGCCAGGCTACGCGATGAATTCCAAGGACGGGAACTGCGTGGCCCCCACTCCACACGCCGGTCACAGGGAGGATTTCTGCCGGTTCGCGGGGGGTAGTTTGGGGGCACCTGCCGGGACCCTCGACGGGGGGCCTGCCTTCACGGTCCGTCTGCAGGGAGGATCCATCCACCCCATCTCACCCTTGGGGACAGAGACAGACGACAGGGGAGGTGGGTGCAAGGACCCTCTCTCCTGCTGGACTGGGTGTGTGGTGACGTGGGACAGCTCCAGGGCCACCACTCGGGGCCCGGGGAGGGACCCCGCCCTGCTAAGCAGCCGGGACAGAAGGGTGTGTGTCTGAGCTCAGAACCACCGTGTTCTGAAGTTTCCAGCTTGCGAGCCCCGCAGATTTCCATTTCTTCTTTTTCTCAAGCCAGTGGGATTGGACTTTGTATCACTAGCGGATTCTAACATTTAGGCGATGTGGGATTTTATGCAAAGCCGAACAGATGCACAGACTCCTGGAAATGTACAGAACAAATGGAATGTTCTTCATGACTGTTCACAGTCAAGGGCTGTGGAGCAGAGAAAATCCTGAAAAGCAGAAGCCAGTCTTCCCTGAAGTGCAGACAGGCCTAACGACAGGCTGGTGTGTGAAGATGATTTACTGCTTCCCGTCCCATCAAACGGGGACTTAACTCTGTGCCTCAGTGCTGGTGTTTTGAAAATCTTGCTCTAAAAACACATCAGTGGCTCATGTACAGCTATTAGAAATTGTGTAAAATCAGTGTTTATCACCTTAAATACTTTGTTTCTAATAAATGTAATTAATTACACCCTTTATCCTCCAGAAGGGGCCACGTGGCCACGTTAACCTGGTGGGAACCTCACGCAGAACAGACGGGGTCAAGAGGAC
>NW_027550798.1:0-1782 GCF_008692635.1 Crocuta crocuta
AAAAACCCTTACAGCATGTATGATTGTATTAAAATTACTGTTGCTCTTTCTTCAGTATTTTATATTTATTTATTTTATTTTGAGAGAGACAGAATGGTGTTGGAGAGGGACAGAAAGAGAGACAGACAGACAGACAGAGAGAATCCCAAGCTGTCTCTATGCTGTAAGCATGAGCCCAGCATGGGTCTTGATCTCAGGAACTGTGAGATCATGACCTGAGCTGAAATCAGGGGTCAGATGCTTAACCAACTGAGCCACCCAGATGCCTCTTAAATATTTAAAATTTTATTTTCCTACCTATACTGTTTCTCCTGAGATTAGTATTTATAATACCTATTCTAACTTTTCAATAAGTAAAGATGATTACCAAGGTTAGTATTGACGGTCATAAATGTGAAGATGGCTGGTGCACATTTGTTTCTAGGGAACACAGACCACCTTGCCCTCTTCTCCCGAATCTTTGCAGTTTGGGCATTTTTGTAATTTTTGTTATTTAATTCATTTCTGATACACTGTAGAGGCTCCTCTAAATTCTTTCCTCTTCTTAGTTCAGTGTCTTCGTTGGTTTGGGCTGTTATAACAGACTACCCCCGACTGGGTGGCTTAACCAACAAACATTTATTGCTCACACTTCTAGAGACTAGAAGTCCAAGATCAGGGGACTATCACGGTAAAGTTTTTGGTGAGGTCGGGCTCCCTGGTTTCCAAAATCCTTCTTACTACATCCTCACATGTGGAGAGAAAGCTCTTGGCATCCCCTTTTCTGGACACCACTTCCATCATGGAAGCCTCACTCTGATGACCTCATCCAAACCTAATCACTTCCCAGAGGCCCCACCTCAGTAGCATCACATTGTTTATTAGGTTTCAGCCAAGGAATTTTGTAGAGAGACCAACATTTGGTCTATAGCCTTTGGCTCCCACATCAAACTTAGAAGTGGGTGGGAAATGAAGGCGGTTCAGCCTCTAGAACAAATGGCAGAACTCATGGAAGCAGTGGAGATGTCTTCTTACCAGTAGATAATGGCAGCTCTGATCAAGCCAGGAACTGACATGTCCAAGTTGGGTGAATAGTCCCTCACAAAGGAAACCTGGAACATAATCATTTTCTTTCAACAGATCTTAGGGGCCACTATCATTTTTCAGGGGCTTACTTTTTAGAATCACGGATTTATGTAACATCAGAATGTGGAACAGTCTTCAAATTAAATTCCTTATTTTATAAATGAGAAAATGAAAGCTCAGAAAAGAGGATACTTTACCACAATTGTTATTATGTATTTATTATGATATTTATTAAGTACAATTTCATTTGCTAGTGAAGTTCAATTATAAATATAAAAATATTTACAAATTAGTAAATTTCATCATGTGACCATTTTTCTTCATTGAGTACTTGTCTTTCAAATAAGTGTTTTATTTTTTTAACCAAAAATGCTCAGGTTAACTGTGAAAAATATCTATGTTAACTTTGGAACCATCCATAGCACAATGTAATTGAGTTTTATTTCTTTAGCAAATAAAACTTAGTGTTTATTAGAAGTAAGGCACCAGAATAACATTTTTAAATTATTTAATAAAATGCATCTGTTCAGGGGTGCATAGGTGGGTCAGTTGGTTAAGCATCTGACCCTTGATTTTGGCTCTGGTCATGTGTCATGGTGTAGGGGATCAAGCCCTGCATCGGGGTCTGCACTGACATTGATGGGCCTGCTTGGGATTCTCTGTCTCCCTCTCTCTCTGCCCTGCCCACTTCTCCCTCTCTCTCTCAAAATAAATAAA
>NW_027550799.1:0-1796 GCF_008692635.1 Crocuta crocuta
TCTCTCTCTCTCTCTCTGTATCTTCCTCAGAGGGAAGGAGGTCAAATGTCCTTGTGTTCACTCTCAGATGAAGTGATAGGATCAGAAAGGCAGAGTAGCTGTCTGTAACCCTTCAGTCAGGACCCCAGATCTCTTGAGTCCCATGCTGCCCTCACTGACCTGTGACATTCTGGACAAATAGGGATATGCAAGTTCAAGTCCATTTAAATAGCAGAAAGCCCCTCCACTCTGCTCTGTTACCAGCAACAATGGCCTTTCCCATGTGATACTGCAGACAAAGGGGGAAATTGGGCCCCAGCCCAGTGGAGATGGACAGAATTATATAAAGCAATTACCTGATTCAGAAAAGGAAGAGTGAAGCTTATTCCAAACTTGGTAGGAATTATAGACAATCCTCTCTTCTTCCAACAATTCTCCCTGGAGAAAAAAAGGAAGATTCTCATAGAACCTTTTCTATCATGTTTGTGTCCATTCAGATGTAGCTTCAGTCAACGGCTTTGTAAAGTTGGAACAAGGCATCCTTGGAGCTGCCCACACGGTACTTATCATGACTGAGTTGTGCCCCGGTTGGGTAAACCAAATGACAAAGGGGTGGAGTTTGTGTTCTTCAGCTGCGCTGAAGGAGGGCCCAACCCTGAGGGTCTACACTTGAAGGTATCATCACTTCCTCCCAGAATGGAGCTCTGACAGAGTCAGGGTGCCCTAGTGATCTTGGAGTGTAACTGTCCCAAGGATGAACTGTTGGCACTCATTGATGATAGCAGTCGCTAACACCTTCTCTGTGCTTTCTATTTGGTTTCCTGGGCAACTCAGTGAGGAAAGAGAGCCAGTGTCATTACCCCCACTTTGCAGACATTGAAACTGGGGCCCAAGAAGATGGAGTGACTGTAAGGTCACAGTGATAGGTTCATGTTAGAGGCCGCTGTATAACTGCGGTGTTCTTAGTCCTAGGCTGGTGTGCCCCTGCGGCAGAGGAGTGTGTAAAGATGAACCATATTGATGGGTTAAGATACTGAGTGCACGCTGTATATTCCCATCTGCCCCCAGGCTGATCATCATTTGAGTATCTTAAAGAGATGGCTGTGGGTGGGTCAGCAGACTCAGCACCCTCAAGCACCTTCCTAGCTTGGTAGTCAGAGTTTGGCAAATAGGCTGTAGAATATGAAACCCAAGACAATGCCAGAATATCAGACTCCTCCCCTCCCGGTGCTTACTTGTTGAACTTGTCAACCTCTCTCTTCCGGGCATGATACTGAGAGCTTGCTAGGCATTCATCCCAGCACCTGGACAAGGTGAACCCCTCAAGCTTCTGGTTGAAGTGGGTCAGGTCGCCTTCCTTATACATGTTTATCCTTCGCACCTTTGCAAGGAGAGAGACACGGAGGCCTTGTTGGTGGCAAGAGATGAACGGACACAACCTAAAGTCAAGGTTCCAACCCCTCTCCTCTGCCCCCATGGGAGATGCCCAAGACACAAAGCCACTGTCTCCTGAAAGTAGGTTAACCTGGGCCACCAAACTCCCAGCTTACTTCCTCTGCTGGCATCCCACAGGTCACTGCGACTTCACTCATCCAATATTCGGCAATGAGCATTCCTTGGGGCCCCCCAAAGCCCCTGAAGGCCGTGTTGGAGGGTAGGTTGGTCTTACACAACCGCCCAGTGCCCCGGATGTTGGGGATGTTATAACAGTTGTCCATGTGGAATAAGGCTTGTTCCATTATCTGAAGCAGAGGAAACCAAAATGGGAGAGAGCAGTGAACTGATTTCATTGGCTCCTCAAAAAAGAGATGTTGAGG
>NW_027550800.1:0-1796 GCF_008692635.1 Crocuta crocuta
GAGCTGAAGTTGGATGGTTAACTGACTGAGCCACCCAGGCGCCCCAAGAATGCACTTCTAAAAATCTCATGGGATGAAGAGAAAGTCTCAAGGGAAATTAAAAAAAAGTACCTTGAATAGAAGGAAAATGAAACCACAACAAAATTTTGTAGGATACAGATAATAGCATTGCTGTAAGGGAACTTTATAGCATATTGTGCATACATTAGAAAAAAGGAAAAGTTTCAAATTGATAAACTCCCACCTCAAGAATTCAGACAAAGAAGCAATCAAATGAACAAATTATTGATACATAAGATAATGTATACTCTGATTCCATTTATATCACATTTTTACATAACAAAATTATAGAAATGGAGAACAGTGAGTTAAAGGAGGAGTTGGGAGCTGGAGAGAAGTGGGTGTGGTTATAAAAGGGCAGCATGTGGGATCCTTGGGGTAATAGAGCTGTTCTGTGTCTAATGTCAATATACTGGGTTTGGGCTACAGTTTTACAAGAGGCGACCATTGGGAGAAATTGGGTAAATGATACAAGGGGTTCCTTTGTATTATATTTTACAAGCATATGTGAATCAACAATTATCTCAAGATTTAAAAAAAGCTTAATTAAAATTATAAAAAGAATATGAGGCACAATAATCAGTGTTTACAGAACCAGTGAGTTCTGAAGTTGTGTGTGGCTTGACATAAAGATCCCTGAAGGTGCCACCATAGATGACTTCACCTGTGAAGCCTCACTTGGCACCCATTCTCCCTCTCCTCTGCCTTTATCTCCACTGCAGCTGCCCTGGGTTCTTTCTATCTCTGACACACACTTTACTTTCTTCTGCTAAGGGTCTTTGTTCTGGCTGCCTTCCTTCCCCTCTTCATTCTTCCTTCCCAACTCTTGCTCATCCTTTAGATCACTTCCTTAGGGATGACCTCTCTAAGTAAAATCATCTTCCCATGGCATCCTATGTCTATCCTACTTAGGACCAGTCTTGTTTGTCACATTTAATTTCTGGTTTGATTTGCTTAAGGTCTTCTTTCCTCACTGATCTATAAAGTCAATGGGTGTAGGGATGGGGTCTGCTTTGACTCTCCACTGTAGCTCCAGCATCTAGTCCTGTGCCTTGCACATAGTAGCCAGTCACCACATATTTGGGGAGTGAATGAAAGGGTGCAATGGGTATGATTATCCAACTTTCAATTCTCAAACTAGCAAGGTCTTTAACACAGTTCAAAATCCAGGCTAAATCACCTCACTGCTCTGGGTAACCTGCCATCCCAGAAAAAAGTCAATGTTGCTTCCTTTGAACTCTTCACAGCTTCAGTTAATCCTGACCAGCCAAGAGGAACACAGGGAATGACATCCTAAGATGGCCATAGTAGAGCTTGAGAAAGAGGCATGTGCTCAGGGAGATGAGGTCAGAGTAGATGTACTCAGGGAAGAACTGTCTGACATATGGACAAACTAGCCTTCCCTGGGTGGAGGGTCTTCCCCCAAAGAAGCTACTCATCTCAGTGACTCTACAGCAATTACTATGGATTGATTCATTACAGCTCTGCACTTCTGTGATGATTTCCCATGTCTTGGGGGAAGGGTGCATCCTCTCCAAAGACTGGAATTAAGACAGAATAAACTATATAGTTTGTTTGACCTGTTCAAGGCCATTCTGCTGCCTCCTGGCCTAGGTAGGCTTTCCCCTGTTCCAACATGGCTTTACATCATGCAAGCAGAATCACTGCTGTTGGGAAGCAGGTGGGCTGATTCAGGGCTATCCTAGAGTGGGGAACATGAGGAACCTCCCCATGTC
>NW_027550801.1:0-1797 GCF_008692635.1 Crocuta crocuta
GGAATAAACTGGAAAGATAGGTGGCAAACAGGTTGCTGGAAATGAGAATATAGAGGGCTTGTTGTGATTGGTCAAATAACAAGCCTCAGTGTATGAGAAACGAGGTTTAGTGTCTGTGGATGAAGTGTAGGTAGGTGTTGGAAGGACTACGTTGTCTATCTTGAAAGGATGTTGTAATTGCCAAGAACTGACAAAGAAGCTGAAGTTAAAACATGTAAGGAAGGAGGGGAAATAATCTGAGGGTCTGTTGATGACTAAAATAAGAACTTCTGCAACATTTTTCTTCTATGTGTTTGCAAAGATGAAAAATATTGACAGGTTCCAGTGTTGGCCAAGTGTGGGAAGAGTATGGGACAACATGTTCATAGGCAGTCTGGCAATATTTATCTGTATTCTCAAACTTTCACTCAGCAATTTCATTATGGGGAATTTGTCCTACATAAATAGTTGCACAAGAATGTAAAGACATTTGTGCAAGAATGTTCAACTGAATAAATTTTTATAATAGCAAATAACTGTAAATAACCGAGATGCCCATAAATAATTGGTGAAATAAATTATTATATACTCATTAATGAAAAGTCATACAACCATGAAAAGGAACAAAGAGGGTGGTACATGTACAGTCATGAAACAGTATCTCCAGTGCCACACTAAGTGGTAGGGAGGGGAGGAAAGGTATAAAATGGTATTCACAAAGGAAACCCTTTTTGTCATTAAAAATAATTTAAAAATTCTTGGATTTTTATAAGCTTGTACAGGTTCTAAAATAAAAAAAGTAAAGCTATTCCAATAAAACATCAATAAAAGGTAAAGACATTAGACTTCATCAGAGTTCTGTGGAAAACTCTGATGACTTGAGAACAAAGTTGGAAAATGAAGACAGTAGGTATTTGAAGTTCATCTCCAGCTGGACACCAGCTGCCCTGAGAGACAAGCACAGAGGACTCCTGTATGGATCTGGCCCTAGGTCCACTCTGACTACACCCACCCCTCTCCTCATCACTCACCATGCTCTAGCCATTGTTTCCCCCACCCCCTTACCCCCACCTCCCGTTTTCTAGTATGCTAAATTTACTCCTCCTTTTTGCCTTTGCGCTTGCTATTTCCAGTGCCTTTAAGGCTCTTAGAGATCTTTGCATGGCTGACTTCTACTCAATCAAGTCTCAGCTCAAGCATCACTTCTTCAGATAAATGCTCCACTTAATTGACTCAAGTTCATTCTCTTTTATTTTCTTCATTGTATTTATCATCCTCTAAAGACACCTTGTTGTTTTTTTTTGTTTTGTTTTGTTTTTGCCTATTTGAAAATGTCTACAACTTCCCCTGCTAACAGAAGGCACCCATTATGTTTTGTTCACCATGGTACTTCTATTATTCAGAAGAGTATCAGGTATATAGTAGGTGCTTAATACTTATTGAATGCATTAATAAAGGAATGGTTAGGAGATAGTCATATGTCCAAGTGATGAAGCTTCACTCTTCTGTTTTATTCCAAGTTGGACCTATAGGAAATTTCTGGGACATCCTGTCACAAAGCTATATTCATGGCAAACCTCTGTCCCAACTGAATAAGTATGGTAGTAAGGCTTTTTTGTCTTTTTGTTTGCAAGGGTGGGGTGATGAGGTTACAGTAGTGGTGGTAGTGACAGCATAGGTGGTATGCTTCACATACTACAGCATAAACTCTGAGAACTCATCTTTCCTTCCACCGAAGCCAATTCTGCTCATTCCAGTTTGGTTCATAACCTTGGTAAAATATTACCACACCTCTAGTTTGAAATTAGTTAGGTTCAG
>NW_027550802.1:0-1797 GCF_008692635.1 Crocuta crocuta
AAACTTGACTTTTTAAAGTTGCATCTGGTTTTGTGTTCTCCAGAGTAAAAAGGAAAAGAAGTGGTTGCGTGCGTTATAATGGCAGCGTAAGCAGCCGGCAGGAGCACCCCACCGGAGCCCCTGGGTGTGCCCCGACTTGAGTTGGGGACGAAACTAGGCCTTGGCTGGCTGTGCAGCTCCAGTTCCTCCCGCAGTCAGGACCGTTCGTGGGTTTGGGTTGAGGCCACATCTTTCTCTACAGTCAACTGCTAAACGTGTACTTTAGAACTTTCTTCTCTGTCATGTATTAATTATATCACTGATAGCTGAAGAAACTTCGAGCATGGCCGTAGTAAAATAAAGTGGGGGAGGGCGGCTGGGGGAAGGAAGGGAAGGTTGAACCTCTAGAAGTTGATGCACAGTGCCTTTATTTTAGAGCTTTTTATTCGTCGCTGCGCAAAACCAGGCTTGCCCCAGAGGCAAGTTGTAGGAAGTCACCTTGGTCGTTCAGAGAGTGGCCTTGCCCTCGACAGACCGTGCAGTGTCCGGTGGCCAGTCCCATTCTGGATTCTGTGCTGCGGGGTGGGGAGCAGGGCCAGGGGTCCGGGATGCCGACCACTCACTGCTCAGGGCGCTTCCCCCTCCGTTCTTCTTCTCCCTTTGCTTTCCTGTTCCTTCCCCGTCCTTTGTGGCCGTCCCACCCCTTTTTTACTGGGTTCTCGGCCTGACGTGGTTTACTCAGTATAGGATTATTAAACAGATTCTTGACATGGGTAGATTTTCATAGATACTGCGGGGAATGATGACGATAACCGTAGGTCCTGGAGAAGTTGGGAGAAACGAACACTTAGTTTAGGAAGGTAGTTGGTTTCTCTGCTTGGAGGGGGTTAGCATGGCGACCTGGGGCAAGCGTGACACACTCTCTGCCTCATGGGCTGTGGGGCTGAGGCAGGGAAAGTATCCAACGTGCAGGGCCATCAACAAATAATAGCTGGTAGGATTATGTGGTGAGGAGAAAAAAGGAGTGATTAACTGGGTAAAAATTAAATTGGTTTAAGGGGCAAAGAGGCGGTAGTCGCATCATGGTGGAAAAGCAAATTGCCTAAATCAGAGGCACGGAAAAGTGAAAAGAGCACAAGAGGCAAGTTTAATGATGCACCCATTTTAAGTAGATTGAAGATGCACAGGAATTTACAAATCTGTTAGATGGAGCATCTCCATTAAAATTTTCTCCATGTCGACAGAGTCATTTACCCTTTTAGGCAGGTAACTTTGTGTTCCTGCAGTGTAATGACTCCTTTTAAAGTGCGCCCTTCCTGAAAATCTGTCTGCTTAGGACATACGGCCAGAGTCCCAATGTGTTATTTTACATGGCACCTGAGTAAAATATATCAACTCCAATAAAGTTTTGGAACTTAGATTCTAACGTGTTGTGCCCATCGCTTTCTGTCCTGATTGAATAAGTAGCTGCAACAGAATGGCAGCTGGACCTGATCATTAACTGGGGGTGCAGGATGCACATTTACATTGGAGTGGGGTTTGAGCTGGTAAGGGTCTGAACTAAAGTTCTCAGATACCAGTTTCCTTCTGCATCCACAGTATTAACAGTAACAACAAAACGCTTTTGGAAAATCCCTCAGAGATTGCCGAATCTGTTAACTTTTAAACAATGTTATTTTTGAAAAGTTTTATTTAGTTATTTGTTTGTTTGTGGGGGGAGGAGCAGAAAGAATCTCTTGCAGGCTCCACACTGTCAGTGCAGAGCCTGATGCAGGGTTTGAACTTATGAACTTCGAGATCGTGACCTGAACCGAAATC
>NW_027550803.1:0-1802 GCF_008692635.1 Crocuta crocuta
GACCTGCTTCTCCTCTTCTTGGGTCAAATCTGCTTTGTCATCACTCCAGACCCCCTTCCATTAATAAGCATCCCCTGTGTGTGGGGAGTATAATTGTGCTCTTGTGCAGGTGAGGAGACTGAGACCCATGAAGGGCAGGAGCTGGGTCTGCAGGCCTGAAGGAGGTCCGTGGGCCGGTATGGGAGGGTCATTCTGCACCTCACAGCCCATCCCCTCAGGCCATACAGAGTGTTTCTGCTGCCTTTTCCTCCAGGCCTATGGCTCCCACAGGCCAGCAGCCCTGGTGCCCATGCTCGCCCCGGTGAGGGGATGGAGACCCAGGATTCCAGCCCTAGGAGGGGACTGGGTGGAGGCAGAGCTGGCAGCTGGTCAGGATCTGAATGGGGACCTAGGGGCCTTTTCCTAAACCCGGGTTCTGCTGGGGATGTTCCGGTGCCTTCAGGATTCTGGGCTGTGCCTGTCAGGACAGGCCAAGCTGGTAGCCCATTTTGTCTTGGAGTCCAGGCCGCAGAATAAGTCAGTTTATTGAGAAAAGCTTAAAATGCAGGCTTTCAACGTGAAAAGATGGTAAAAAATATGAGAGCTTCCTATTAACCACAGAAATGAGCTTCTGCTAGGAGAAAGAAGAACAGGAGGCAGAGGAAGACAATCTGCAGAAGACTCTGAACAACAGTGACTGAGACCAGGGTCCTCCAGGAAGAAGAAGCAGAGCTGGTCCTAGGTGGCCCCCAGCTATCCGTACACAGAGAAGGAGGCTCCAAGGGACACCCAGGTCTGGGGCTCATGTACCCAGAGGCCTGTGACCCTCTCAGATGGGAATGTTGAAGTCTATGTTTCTCCTCTGTCTTCTCTGAGGCTTTTCTGGTCTTGGAAATGAGTTGCCCCTCCTGGTAAAGATTATAATGTGGACAGTCCACGGCTGAGCTGTGCCTGGTGACACCAAGAGGTCACCATGAAACCAAGGCTTCTGGGAGGCTTTTCAGAATGAAAGTAAAAGGCCACTTTGACTTAGCAGAATGCTCATGATTGGAATGGACTCGCCCTGGACCACAGACATCCAGAATGGGAAGTGGAGGGGTAATAGTAGGTGGATGGGGACAGGCGGGTGAGGGCCGATAGTTGAGGACAGAGAGCAGGAACCACCGTGAGATCGGGAAGCTGGGCCTAGGAACAAAGAACAGGGAGAGGAAGTTCAGGAAGTCCACCAAGAAACAGAGAGAAAGAGATGAGACATGAAAGAGAGAGAAAATTAAACCTAATTTTATCCAACTGTGACAATAGAGGAAATTGCTTATAAGGTAGGAAATCCATTTTTTTTATACCACTCTTCTCGATGGGGTGGATCAAATATTACAAGGTTTTATTTAACTCCTTGTGTTTCTCACAGATTATGAAGGTAGAGTTTAGTCTGCATTAACTTACACGTTTTTATCATTATTTTTAGGGCGAACTAGTGATCATTGTTACTTCTTAGAACAAAGTTCTGTGGATTGTAACCTAAACTTAAAGGATAGTGACCCTTCACAAAACTAATTGTTCCAGCAGAATATTATGATCTAGACTGAATGCCCATAAGAGGACTGTACAGGGAACCAGTTAGTCAATATAAAACATTTTGCACAATGAAAAGCAAAGGGACACATCTAAGCCCGAACATAATTTCCACATGACTTAAAGATGTTCTGTTTTCTTTAAAAATCTTTTAAATATTAAGTTAGTTTTGAGAGAGAGACAGAGAGACAGAGACAGAGAATGACAGAGAGTGAATGCAGGAGATGCAGAGAGAGAGAGAGAGAGAGAGA
>NW_027550804.1:0-1799 GCF_008692635.1 Crocuta crocuta
TGGGCTCTGTGCTGACAGCACGGAGCCTGTTTGGGATTCTGTCTCCCTCTCTCTCTCTGCCCCTCCCTCACTTTTCTGCTCTGGTTTCCTAAAATATATTTATATATAATTGGAAATGTATATTAATAAACATTAGATAAATGTTTTTATTTAATAATAAACATTTTTAAATGATAAGAAATAGCAATACCATTTGAAACTGAAGATTTGAAATATGCAGCTAGCATCAAAACATTCATGCAGAGAAAAAACAAAAGAAAAACAGTTAAGCTACTTGAAAAGTGGGCACCTGCACAGAGAAGTGTGTTTTATTCACCTTGATAGCAACAATTTTTTCCTTCTACAATTGTGGCATATTCCTTTCCTTAGAAGGCTATTAATATTGTCAAAATTAGATCTCATATACCCAGGAAATAGGAAGAAACATTGATGGATGAACAAGATAACTAGGGTCTAAGATACATCAAACACCTTGAGATTGGGTGAAAACCACATTTTAATGACATTCAAGAACAAGATGTTATCTTGTGAATTCATATATCAGGACTCCTTTAATTGAGGCAAAATGTCAACCTGACCAGGACAAGTTCAAGAAAGATTTGAACTGTTAGATGAATAAAATACTGACTGATTCATGAATCTTTTTTCTTCTAAGAGAAAAAAATATTAAGTCAATAAAGAGAAATGAAAACCAAATGTATAGGTGGGCAGAGATAAGCATATTAATTTCCAATTTTATTTTAAACTCTTTCAGATCAAGCACAGTGCTAGAGAAGCTATGGCAGAATATTCTATGAATATATATGTAAAAGACTGTTCCACATTAATGGTCTTGATAGCTATAAACAGCTCTAAATTTAAAAAAAAAACAGTTAAGTCTTCAAGTTTCAGTATTTAATTTCATATCAGCTAAATACCATTATCAACAGAACCCAGTGATTTGAAAATAAAACCAAAGCTGACTTCTTCCTTTTGTTTCCTACAAAATCCTCTAGCTAATATACCATATTTGTAAAAATCATGTAAAGTTTTGAATCCCAACCTCTGTAAAGTAAAAGACTGAAAATCTTTCTTTCCTACAGTCGATTAAGTAAGTAGGCAAAAACTAGCAACAGGTTTCAGTGTATACAAAATGAATGCAAAACAGTGGCTCCCTTAAATAGAGACTTCCTTCTTAGACTGGGGAAATGTTTTAGACACTAGAGCAAATAATGCAAGATAGATATGACTCAAAGAAAAGCTCTGTCACCAATGTTAGCAACACAAGCAGAAAATAATTAACAACAAATCTCGATATATTTATGTACAAACAGATGCTATTTATAAATATATTTTAGGAAACCAGAGCAGAAACACTATTCTTTTTATTCAAATAAGAAATCCACATTTTCTTTCTTTTAACAGATTTGCTCCTCAGAAAAATAACATTTCAAGCACAGTTTGACTCACACACACACAAAAGCAACTAAAAATAAGAGGAACGCTGTTCCTCCAAAGGTCAGAGGGCAAAGGATGAAAGTCATAATTTGATTATTCACCAGAACCAATTATTCTTATCTGTGAGGACTGATAAAGCAGTCACCTCATATTACACCTTATGTAGGCTAGCTAGGGGAAAAAGCATATATAATTATCTGGAATTTTATAACAAAGAATAAGAGCAAAAAGTACTCACATGTATCTCACGATAAAAACACAGTTCTAAAAGTTATCTTAAATTTCACATTCAAAGGGGAAACATTTACTAAAAAGCATCAAAGACAGATTTTTAGATACAATTAGTGTAATGTAGATAAATA
>NW_027550805.1:0-1802 GCF_008692635.1 Crocuta crocuta
TTCACAGCTGGGTCTACTGAGTCTCTGGTTACCCACTCCCTGGAGCACGACACAAGATCATGTTCTTCTCCTTCCCCAGTTCTCCCCTCCTTCTCTCCCTCCCTCACTTCCTTCCTTTTTGCCATTCAGCCTTCTTGACTTGACAACAAAAAGGGGCAACAAATTCTAAAGACAGCTAAAGGAAGCTAAAATGTGTGCTTTTGAAATGGAATTTTCCATACAAAATAGAATGGCCTAGTGGCTGAGAACCCGGAGGTTGAGCGCTGCTGAGCCCTGATGCCTTGGGTCTGGTCGAGTCACTTAGCCTTGGGGAGCCTGCCTTTTTTCATCTTGAAGGTGTAGATAAGAAACTGTGCCAAACTGGATTGTTGTGTGGCTGAAATGAGAAAATGCCACGTGAGAAACGCAAGACCTGGCACTCAGTAGGCATTCAACGGATGTTAGCGAGTACTGCTTTGAATTAGAGAGGATCCGTTGGAATTTTCTTCAGTCTTTTGTAACTTTCTAGAAGTCCACTTTAATACCCAGTAAAGCCAGCGTGACAAAGAGGAAATGGTTGTCAGTTTATTTTAGGGAGGCAATTCCAAATTAGCCAAGCCTCAATCAGGTAATAGAACTGGAAATGTCTTCTGAGTGTAAGCGTGGTGGAAGTCCTCTCTTCACAGGGAATAAAATTAAAAATAGACTCATCTTTCTCAGCAGAAAGCTTATTATAAGGAAGAACAAAAACTAAACTGCTTTCGAGCTCTTACAGATTTCAGTCGCTTGGACCCCTTGTTCTTCTCTCTTAGGATGGTGATTTGTATCGTCTGCTGTACAGATGCTCTATGAAAAGTGCTTTCAGTTCACCCTGGGAGAGACTCACTCCCTCAGGATCTCCGGGAGTGAGCCCCAGGCCTGTGAATTTTTTTTTTAAAGCCTTGGAGATGACTCGCACACACCGCAGGCTAGAATCCACTCCTCCTGCACCTTCAAGAGATTTAATTGAGATATTGAGATAGGCAATGAGGTGTGTGACTATTATCTACAAAGGTGAACAATCACTTGGTGGAAAAGGGCGCTGGACTCAAGACCCCTGCCCCTCCTGTTCCATCCTTCCTGTAGAGCTATCATTCATTCATTCATTCATTCATTCTTCATTCGTTCTTCTATACACTCAACAAGAGTTCAAGGGCCTGCTTTGTGCAAGGGACCCTGACCCTACCACATAGGCACAAGATGGCCTCATTTTGCAGCGTCTATGGGGAACACAAAGAAGGCCATGGCACAATCCCTTTCTCTGAGGAGCTTACAACATTAAATTAACATTATTATGACCTTAGTTCTTAGGGTTGCTGCATCTAGGGGGCAGGGGGGGAGGAGATCATAAACATCAGAGGGATCGAATTGTAAGAAAACACCGGCTCAAAGAAACACGGGACAGAGACAAGAAAAAAGAGGGTGAGGGAAATAAAACTTGCATGTAGCATGTACATACTTCTGATAAGAAACCAGTTCAAATTAGTGAGTTAAACTAGAATTTTTACCACATAAGCTTTAGTAAATTTCCTTGAGTTTTTTTGTCCGGCGATGAATAAAGAATGCCTGACAAACTATCACAGGAAAGACTGTACTAGAATTTTCGTCCACTCAGAGTACTGCTATTGCCCTCTTGTGGGACCATGTGAGAAATATTAAAAGAGGAGCAGCATCGTGGAGCGCACTCGAATAGACATCTCAAAGACGTTTCCGTGGGAGTGTGAATGTGGATTAACACTTGGTAGGGCCACCTGGGTGGCTCAGTCGTTTAAAGATCCGACTTC
>NW_027550806.1:0-1800 GCF_008692635.1 Crocuta crocuta
GCAGCCTCCTGTGCCGCTTGCTGTGGTCGGCACGGGCTCAGAGAAGGCAGGCCAGCATAGGTAGGGCTGCTAACATGAGCTCTCTGGGCACGATTGATAGCATACGTGAAGATTAATGCCCCAAGAATCATCAGCGTGGAAACAGAAGAAACAAGGAGTTCTACCCCATCTGTTCCTTTAAGTGGGACTGAACTGCCCAAAGTGCTACAAAAAAGCATCATCAAACACGCCTGTGAATGTTTGAGGAAATTGTTCCCATTATTCTTACGCTGGGGTTTAACAATTATTTCTCCCTGACTCACCTCCCTCACCTCCCTAGTGGTTGCCTGTAGCTGCCTGCTGCCTTTTATCCTTTGTTTCCCCGCCTCCCCCCTCCCTTCAGATCGCATGGCAGCACTGTCTGGTGACTGCATACCTGCTGAGGGCAAACATCCACGTCAAAATTCAACTTCCTGCTTTTTTGTGAACTAATATAGATTTATTAAGGAGTTCCTCGGGGCACCTGGGTGGCTCAGTGGAGCGTCCGACTCTTAATTGCAGCTCATCCTTTTATGAAGGTGGACATGTAGCCAAAACGTCTAAACTAGGTTTTCATTCCAGATGATGAATTTCAACAGAATATTCTGCACACAGTGAGCCTTTAAAGAGACCTAGAAATTTTTTGAGGCAAAAAAAAGTCCCTACACAGCACTTAGGAGAAGTCAGTTGGCATTTTGGCGGAGGGCTGTTAACATCAGCTATAACATTACAGCGGATGTTTCCTGAGCAATTCCAGTCTCCACTCCTGTGCTTGCCTTAGGTTTAATCTTTATGTTAAATAACATCCACGAGGTCCTACGGGGACTGTGGAGCCCATCTTTTTTTCCTGGGTTCTTGTGTAAACGTTCTGTAGTTATCCTTACTAGAAGTTACTAATACATGACTTCCAACAAATACGGTTATCAGATTCAGTCGTGAAAATAAGGATCTTCTATTTGATTTTTGTCACAACTTTTTTTCCACAGAAGATTATAGAAATTTACTCTAGGAAAATGACAGAATAGTCCATGTGAAACCATTTTTGGATCATCTGGGTGTTTGATTCAAATCAGGACATTTTAGTTTCTCATAACTGAAGCAATCAGCTGTAACCCCTTCCTTGAAAATTCAAGGAAGAGAATTCCTTGAAAAGCCTTGCTTTTGACTGATGAATACCTCACAGAAAAGGTTAGGCATTCTTTATTTACATTCATAAGACGTAGCAATTAATAGATGAATGATACACTAAAGTATGATGGCAAAAGTGCAGGAGCTCAAAGACTGGCAGAAATCAAACAGCCTATTAGCCTAACTATAGGATTAAACCTAAAAGTCTGTTGACAATGTGCTATACCTACACATATGTATAGATCCCATTATAAAATTTTTGACAAGTTTTCCAGGTTCGGTAGCCTGCTTTTTTCAAGCAATATCTAGGACAAAAATGTACTACAAACAAAACTACAATTTCATGCTGGTTTTTTTTTTAATTTTTATTTTTGAGAGAGGGACAGAGAGGAACACACAGAATGTGAAGCAAGCTATAGGCTCTGAGCTGTCAGCACAGAGCCCAACATAGGCCTCGAACTGATGAACCACGAGATCGTGACCTGAGTGGAAACCGGGCACTCAAATAAGCAAGCCGCCCAGGCACCCCTCTTACTGTGTTTCTAGCAGCTAGTAAGTTCTATCTTAACTGGCTTTTTTTTTTTTTTTAAGTAGGCTTTATGCCTAGCGTGGAGTCCAACATGGGGTTTGAACTCATGACCCTGAGATGAAGAC
>NW_027550807.1:0-1773 GCF_008692635.1 Crocuta crocuta
ACACACACACACACACACACACACACACACACACTCAGTGAACCTTAGGCAGAGCTTGAAGAAGGAAGACTCCTTGTCCCCTTCTTTTCCTTTTCCTTTTCCAAGTCCCTAGGCATCAATGCTTCATGTCTACTCTCTATGGTTTATCTCACAGCGTGGAGACAAGCAAGCCACAGCTGAGCCGGCCAGGAGGTCATTTTCTCCCCCGTTGAGGAATAAACAACATACTGATGACAATTCCTGTAGCTTCTCAGTGCCTGAGGTTGTCAGAGAAGAACATGGTCAGACCATCCATACTTCTGTGACTCATTCTCCCTGAAGAGGCCATTTGTGGACTTGAAATCCGTTTCCATGGCAGCATGCCCCTGGCTGGGCTCCTGTCACAAACCATCTCGCAGTCTTTGCAATCCAAGTTCAGTTTATTCCGTTTTCACATATACAAATGGGGGTCACTGATCGAAGGCCTCCCAGGGACTTCAGAGATTGGGTTTGGGTACGCTATTAACAGTAACTCTCTCCTTCGCTTATTAAGAATATTCACGCTAGTATGGCATGCATCTACTTCTTTATCAGTATTTGCTTAAATGTTGTTTCTAACACGCTATTCGCAGAAGACACAAAGGTGCTACAAAGGAGCTAATAGGAAATGATGGCTTGAGACCCCAGTCCTCACATCTTACTTGTCAACTAAGAGCGGCAGCAGGGCAGCCGATGGAAATATACCGCAGGAGTCGGACCAACTGGTTAAACTCTTGATTCTGCCACGTGGAGGCGGTGTGGCTTTGCACCAGTCACAAGTGGGAACAAGTTTCCACCCCATTCCCAGACCACAGTAAGAAGGTTGAGGGGGCAGACGGATCTTGGCCATCAGATTGCTTGGTTGGTTGTGCGCCACTTGGTGGTTAATAGAAGTAAAGCAGCCTCCTGAGAACAGTTTCAGAGCAAGAGGGACTTTTTAACAATGGTTTAATCTTGCCCTTTTATTTTCAGTGGAGGAAATTCAGGCATCGAGAGAATGCGCTTCTGAGTTCTCACAGTCGTAGAGTGTGGTGGTTAAGAGCAAGTATTCTGGCGTCTCTGTGTCTGAATCCAGACTTGGCAGTTGAAAGCTAGTGTAACCTTGGGCAAGTTTTGTAACTTCTCAGCAATCAGCTTTCTTATCTATGAAATGGAGAATAATGCTCACTACCTCAAGGGCTTTAAAGAGTGAATTAGGCAATGCATGTGGAAGTGCTTAGCACTCTCTCTGACCTCCATAAGAGATATAGCTCTAGAACCCTCTCTCTTACAGCAATATTCTATATTTATATTTTCCCCTACAGTGGAGAACAGTCTCCAAATATCTCATTTTGATCTGAAAGTAGGAAAATAAGCCTCTCAAAGGCAATTGGAGAAAGCAAAAGCAGATAATTTGGCCTTCATAAAGGACATTTGACCTTGGTCACTGAGCAAAGGGAGAGCGGAAGTGACTTTTGGATGCCATCATGGCTTAAGTTCATTATCACAGATTAAATGTCTTGAGTACTCAATGAATATTTGTTAGATGAGTGAAGGTAAAGGGGCCTGAGCACAGGGTTTGTGGGCAGGAGGGGCTCTTGCCTCAGAGGAGAGACACAGGAAGAGGAACGGTCCACTATGGCCCCAAACTCCAGCTGGGAACTACTGCAGCTAAAATCTCTCTGACTTTCTCTGTTCTTATAGCAATGGCATTTACAAAGCCCATTTACTTGGGGCGCCTGGGTGGCTCAATCAGTTAAGTGTCCGACTTCGGCT
>NW_027550808.1:0-1805 GCF_008692635.1 Crocuta crocuta
CCTACCCCAGAGTCTCATTAAGTAATTCTGGGGTGGAGCTCAAGAATTCGCATTTCGATCAAGTGACCAGGGACCACCTGGTGCAAACCACTGAAGAAGAGCTTTCCCAGCAGATGCAAGTGCACGTGCGACCTGCAACTAGGCTGGGCTGGACGGGCCCGGGGCGGGCAGCAGGAGGCTGGAGAGGAGGGCAATACCGGCCTTGCTGAGCTGCTGACACCCAAGCCAGGGCTCAGGCCAGGCTCTCCCCCAACTCCTGTGCCAGAACATGGACTGGGGTCGGGCTACGGTGTATAGTCCACTCAGGAAGGCCTCCCTCCCCCTCCCCCTCTCTTTTCTGATCTCCTTATCACCCTACCCTGCACTGTGCACCCTCAGCACAGTAATAGCTCAAGTGCCCGGCACTGGACTAAGTACCGTATGTAAGTTCTCTCATGAAACACAGTAACCCTTTGGAGTAGACATATGCAGATCCCCATTTTACAGGTTTGGACACTGAGGCACAGAATGTGTTGGTAGTTTGCCCAAGGATCCGCAGCTGAGAGAGGTGATGCCAGGACGCACACCCAGGCTTCCGTCCCTCTCTGCTCATTGTTTGACCCCATCTAGTCTGCCAGAGCCCAGCGGGTCCGGCTCCACGAGCCCTAACCAGGTCAAGAGTCCTTACTTTGGGGGACAGGTGAGGGCAGCCAGAAGCAGCTGGTCTCCACAGAGGGACACGGGGACTCCCCAGCAGCTGAGGTGAACCCGCTGCCAGCGGGGCTGAACAGACAAATTGGTCCCTGGCCAAGGATTCCCCACAATTAGCAGCCCGGGGGTACAGAGCCAGGCGGAGCTGCTCTCTAACCCGCAGATCCTGCCAGCTGCCTCCCTAGGCCCATTAACCTTGATGTGCTTGCTTTCATCTCTACAAAATGGGACAGTTCTAACCCCACAGGATTGTCATGGGGATGGGGAAATAAAATAACCTGGGTCTGCCACCAAGTGTGTGCTGAGTGAATACAACTCGTCCTTCCCCAGTCCCCCGCCCCCCGGCCCAGTGGGCCACCACCATTCCTCACCCAGCCCTGGCCGTGGGTAAGACCTCCTCTTAGCAACTTGAGGAGACAGAGGTTGAAGAATCGCCTCTTGTGGCTTGGGGGTTGTCAGACAAGCCACCTCCCAGGCTAGAGCCAGGTCCTTGCTCACCAACCGGAGGATGTGGCCAGGGAACCAGCTGTCCCTGTCCTGTCCCTGTCCATGGGGGAGCTCTGGCACCAGGGCAGGGACTTTCTGTCACCAGCCCAGTGAGGACAACAGAGGCAGCAGGCTGGGGAGACAGCCCCCTCTGATGGCACAATGTAGATCGCAGAGTGAAAACCGGGCCGGGAGAAGGAATTTGAATTTGATGGTGAAAAGAGCACTGATTTGAACTACTACTGCCTTGGGTCATGGTCTTGTCTGCCATTTTTAACTTTGTGATTTTGGACGAGTTACATTTGAAACGAGCCTCAGTTTCCTCATCCATAAATTGGAGTCATTCTTCCCTCGGGTCTGTTCTGAGGATTCAGTGAGGATGTCAAAAAAAGGGAAGAAAAGAAAAGAAAAGAAGAAAAGCAAAGAAAAGAAAAAAGAAAAGAGGAATGGGGCATCATTAAGCACTTGTTTGTAAAGTTCATCTCACACCCAACACAGCTAGGCACACAATGGAAGTGGTAAGCAAAGGGTTAATGGGGCTGCCCTCAGCTGCAACTTTTTAGCCAGACCTTTTTCATTTGCCTTTAAGAGAAAAGACGGAGGAGGGAGGGCGAATAATAGAAAATAAA
>NW_027550809.1:0-1806 GCF_008692635.1 Crocuta crocuta
GAATGCCAGAGAAGAAATGTAAAGGAATGATAAAACTAGAAAATCACCATTCAGCAAACATGAACGAAACGATTGATTCAGAAAGTCAGGATCATCAATGGGTAGGAGGACAAGTAGACCAAAGTTTGATAGTACTAAAGTTGCCCCAAAGTTTACTTGGTAATATCAAAGGAGTAAATGTATAATGGAGAGATCTAGTAGTCACCATGTCAACCAAGTGAACAAATTTAGCATCACAGAAAGTGGGATAACTTGACATTAGGTACCTCTTTCTTGGATGTGAAATGAAGTACTTAGCATCATTTATGAAGTATTCTTGCCAAAAGGGTGTATCTGAATTTGATCAAGCTTTGAGATTGAATCTAGTCTACAGGAAATACTGAGGAGAAAGGGACAAGTAAAACACAAATAAAAAAACAACAAAAAAATCCCACTAGAGAACAGACAAACGAAGAATATAGCAGATCTCAAAACAAAATTGATCTAGCTTCTTTAAAAAATGATGTCAGGGAAGAAAAGAACAGAATTTGGAAGTCTTTCCTAGATTAAAAGAGAAAAAAACAAATACAGGAAAGCTGCTTAGATATTAGTTGAAAAAAGGAATAAACATATTGACAGGATTACTAAGTTTCAATGATAAGTACATAGGTGATTGTTATTCAATTCCTCCAAGGATTCTGTATTTTGGGGAAAAAAAATTAAATATAAAAAAGAGAAAAAATTAATATAATGTTAGTTTGTTAAGATGGATATAAAAACATCAAGAAAACAGAAAAATGTTTAGACTCATAGGCCTTTTATCTATCGCCCAGCCCCCCACCAGTGTAAAACATGTTTTTCACAGCAGAGCACACAGCCCTCTATATGGATGGCACTAGGCTTCTTTAGCCACTTTCTATTCCTTGATGACTCCTTCCATCTATATGCCAGTGATAAAATATTAGGGGTTCTGATTCCTGCCTCATTAAATAGAGCATATTCTCACTCTACTCTGACCTGTGCTGGGGCCAGTTTAAGGAGCAATCAGTCATGAGATCATTAATACAGCAACTAGCTAAGAAGGTGAAGATATTCATCTAAAATTAATTTCTTGACCTTTTCCACAAAGACCCAGAAAGGAATATTTTAGCTTTCATAACTGGGGGAACAGCTCCACTTATTCACAGTGTAACCCAAATGTGGTAATTAGGGAAGACAAAGCCAAAAAGTAGGGATGCATGGGGCAATCCGGGCTTGAGGAATCCTCTCACTGAGGGAATGCCTCTGGCTACCTAGGAAAGGTCAGTTTGTGGAGAAGTTAAGGTTCCTCACCAATAGCTAATATATATATCCTGAGACAACTCTATGAGGCTAGAGAAAGGACAGGTAGAAATAAAATTTAATGCAAACAGGTGGAAGCTACAAAACATTTCAGAAGACTAAAGCCACTGTGGGGTCAATATCAAATGATTCAACCTTAATTCAGCACAGCAAGTGCCATCTAATAAATGAGACAATGCCTTACTTTCATCACGGTTAAAGACAAAGATGAATATGAAGCCAAACATTTAGCAAATGCCAGTAAACTCTGCGTCAGAAAGGCAAATCCTCAGATTCATGAGTAACCTTTACTGGGAACTCAGCGATGCCATTTTGAAGGTGAAATAGATATAAGAAATCCTCTGATCCTCAGAAAAATGCATTTAAAAATGAAAAGCAATACTTATCTGCCCTCCCCTCTCATCTCTTTGTATTCTTCAAGTTGAAGAGAGTTCTGGGAGTACATTTAGGGACCAGTGAAGATTCACAGTAATTTCATTTTTTTTT
>NW_027550810.1:0-1806 GCF_008692635.1 Crocuta crocuta
GAAATGCAACTGATTTCCGTACATTGGCTTTCTATCCTGTGACGTTGCTGAATTCACGGAACAGTTGTAGCAGTTGTGTGGTGGAGGCTTCTGGGTTTTCACAACCCGACGAGTCCTCAGCACAGCCTGTGAGGATTGTTTTGCTTCATCTTTGTAACAGCACTGTGAGGCTGGATCTGTTACTGACACCAACTCAGAGAAGAGGAAAGACAATCTCGGAAAGCTGAGGTGTTCTGGTGCGGGTAGACACTCAGAGTCGGGGCTTGTGCCCATAGGCCTAAGGTGGATTTGACGGGGAACGTAGGGGAGGGCACTCCAGGCAGCATCAAGTGCATATAGGGGAGCTGGGAGAGAGCCAAGAATGTTGCCTTGCAATTCTGCCCAGGCAGGAGATCTAGGACATGAAGTAGGCACAAAGACCTGACCGCAGCTCTCCCCAAACACATCGGTCTCCTGTGTGCTGATGAATGCGGGCCTAGAGGAGAGTTCCTCCACACCGCCCCGTGATGAGCATGGGGCGTTGTCCTGGCGTTGTCTGTGCCAGGACCAGGTGGCATTTTGGCAAACAGATGACCTCATTACCTCCAGAGATGCTGCCTTGTGGGCATGACAGTTTTATGGCCTGCAGATCCCTACAACTGGAATCATCTGGAGTTTGAAAAGCTTGGTGATGCAACATCATAAAGAGGCCTCCACGTGAGTCTCACTGCGTGCTGAGACAAAGAACCAAGAATTTGCCATCGGGGAGGCAGCCAGGTCCGATGAGGACTCAGACGTCTAAGGCTGTAGGTAGGGTGATTTGCTGTGCAACCCCTGGCAGATGTCTCCCCTTCTCTGGGCTTCACTTTTCCCCCTCACTGAGCCTGCTTTGCTCAACGCATAGGGACACTTGGAACTAGGAATGATACACGTGTTCTGTGTTAAAACCACCCCCAGGCCCCTTCTCTCAAGATCTCAGGGCTTCCGACCGTCCTGCCACCCCCAGTTATGGTTCCAAGTGGTTCCAAGTGGCTAGGATGTGATGCGTGTGCCCAGAGTGACAGGGATGCTCACAGAAACAGTCCATCTCAGAGGCCCTAAGTGATCTGCGTGAAGGGAACACACAGACATAGCTGCAGAAATGCCGGTGCACACCAGGGGCGCACACCAGGGACAAGAATGAACTATTCTTCTGAAAGGCCAGGCCTTCCCTCCGTCACAGCACAGGCCTCCTAGCCCCCAGCCCAGGTTTGAAGTCTCTGACCTGAGAGAGACAATGAACACACTGCTTTCAGGCTGAGCTGCTGAGCCATCTGTTTTCACGATGTGACGTGGAAAGACAGAGTCCAGAGACATTTCCAGGTGTGGCATGTGGGGGGATTGGGGAAGCTTTCATCTGAACCCCAGAGCTCAGCTGGGGGAGGAAGGACAAGGTGAATGATGACAGACAAGTTGATACCATGTGGCTCAGGAGGATCTGCGGCAGCATCCCATAGAGCAAGCAAGTTCAAGAGAATGATAAGAGGAAGATAGAGTCAATAATACAATTGTGGACACATGGCCACTCTCATACGTTAGTGTATAAATTGGTCCCTGTAGGGAAACTGTGCAGTATATACTGAGAATTTAGAGTGTACGTACTGTTTGATCCAACTATTTTACTACTAGTGATTTATCCTGAGGCAAAAATTGGACCAGTGCAAATATGTTTATTATAAGGTCACTTGTCACAGTTAAAGCTTGTAAATAACAGAAATGTCTGACCAGTGAGCCTGATTGAGTAACATCTACTTTGGCCCCACAGTGGAATATGTGCTGCTATTTACA
>NW_027550811.1:0-1810 GCF_008692635.1 Crocuta crocuta
TCTCTCTGCCCCTCCCCACTTGTGCTCTGCCTTTGTCTCTCAAAAATAAATAAGTGTAAAAAAAAAAGAAAAGAAAAGAAGTGCCATCTCTCACGCAAAAGAAACATTAAGTCAAAAAAAGTAAGCTATTGATACGGCACTGGAGCAACGAAGGGAAAACTCTGTATTTTAGTCTTGTCGACAAGTCAGCAGAACTTTCCCACCCAACTTTCCTTGCTGTAAAAGATGAACTAGATGGGAAATGACTTCTAATTTGGGGGGAGGGGGGACAACTGACTAGCTGTCTTTTCCACATGTCCCTGGCCTCAGGCTTCGGACCTCTTCGCTCTGTCTACACTCACACCCTCGGTGACCCCATCCAGTCTACACACCAAAGATTCCCAGCCGTGTCTCCAGCATGGACTGCTCTCCTGAGCTCCAGACTCGTGTTTCCAGGGGCTTATTCCATGTCTACGCTCAGACACGATCACCTCAAACACGTGGCATTGACCACAGCACCTGGCCTCCCAGGTCATAAATGAGTGCAGCCTTGAGGTCACCCCCCTTCTCAGCCCCCACATGTAACCTGTCAGCAAACCTGGGTCACCCCTCTGCCAACCATAACCCGAATCCACCCATGTGTCACCACCTGGTTTATGCCACCTTCACTGCTCACCTGGACCGTTGCCCAAGCCTCCTCCATGGTCTCTCCCTGACAGCCCTGCAAACACAGCCAAATGGACCCTGTGAAAACCTAACTCGGATCATGTAGCTCTTCTGCTCAAAACTCCCAGTGGTTTCCCATCTCAGAGTAAACTCCAAAGGCTGTGCAGTGTCCCCTGAGACCCTCTATAAGCCTCGTCCTCACCCCATCACTCTGGCCTCATCCCTACCACAATTCCCGTCTCTCATGCTGTTCCATCTACACCAACCTCCTTGCCCTTCCTCCAATAAGCCAACCACAGGGCCTTTGCACTTGCCTTTCCATCTGCCTGGAAATTTCTGCTGCCAGACAACAACATAGCTCACCTCCTCATTTTCTTCGGCCCTTTACTCAGACATCACCTTCTAGGTGGGGTCGACCTTGGCCACTCCATCTCCACTAACACCCCCCCTTCCCCTGTTCTGCCCCCTCCCTTCTCACCAATAAACCATGTATTTTACCTAAGTATCTTGTACATTGCCTATTTCTCCCTCTTGAATGTCCACTCCACTAGGCCAGGGATAGTGGTTTCTTTTGGCCGTGTGCCCAAAATTTACAGCAGTGCCTAACGTGTTAGTAGATGCTCAGTAAATATTTGTTGGACAAACGAATCATCTACGCACTTGGCTCTCTGGGCAGTGGCTGCCAACCCCCTGGAGGCTGTGTTCTATTGCATAAGGACAGAATCCTCAGCAACTGCTCGGATGGACTCAAATAGCGTCTCTGCTTGTCATGCTGGGCTCCTGTACGTACCTTCAGCAGAAGCACCATCCACCGCCCTGATCACACTCAGCAGGCAGAGGCCCATGTATTCCTAATCTCTGCTCTTTGGTGCCACGGTGAGCTTACATAGACCATGGACCAGAGATCCAAATACCCACAGACGCCCCACATGACATGGAAGTGAGGGACGTGGACCAGGCCTGGGCTGGTGTTGGGCACAGGCCTAGCCAAAGGGGCAACCACTATCTAGCTCGGGCCGAGCAGGGCCAGGCCAGGATGTGGCTCACCATTTTCAGGCCTTCTGGTCTTTCCAGGGAAGATGGAAATCTGGTGTTTTAAATGGGAGGCCTCCTAGAAAATGCTCAAGCGCTGAAGGTTTGATCAAACCTAGCCAAAGGGTCACTA
>NW_027550812.1:0-1805 GCF_008692635.1 Crocuta crocuta
AGGGGTAGAGAGAGAGGGAGAGAGAGAATCTCAAGCAGGCTCTGTACTATTAGTGCATGGAGCCTGATGTGGGTCTCAGACCCGTGAACCATGAGATCATTATCTGAGCTGAAAGCAGGAGTTGGATGCTTAACCAAGTGAGACACCAAGGCACCCCTGATTTGGAATTTTTATTATGTATATGTGCTGCTGAAGCGAGCACGCTGAGTTGGAATGTTTATTATGGAATTTTATGTTCCAATTAACCAGTACATAGGCAGTAAGCTCCATTGGTACCTTGCACAGTGAATACTTGAGTTTGTGCCACATTTTATAGGTTCATGCTCTGTCTTAGTCCATCTGGGTTGTTAAAATGGCACTGGGTCACTTCTACAAATATTTATTTCTTACAATCTAGAACCTGGAAAATCCAGGATTATGTATAGCAGATTTGCTGTTTGGTGAGGGCTTCCCAGTGCACCTTCTTGCTGTGTCCTCACAGAGGAGAAAGGGCAAAGGAGCTCTGTGGGGTCTCTTATAAGAACTAATCCCACTGATGAGGCCCCACCCTCATGACCTCATCACCTCTCTAAGGCCTTATGTCTCAATACCATTACATTGGACATTGGGACTTCACCATATGAATTTTGGGGGGGGGGCACAAACATTCAGATGATGGCAGGTTCCCACCAAAGAAGTGCCATTTTAAAAACGAGTTTGACTTGGAATTGTTATTAATGAAATTATATATTCCAGTTAACCAGCAAAGAGGCAGTAAAGCTCCATTTTGTACCCTGAGCAGCGAATCCTTGAGTTTGTCCCAGATTTTATAGTGTTAATGTATGCTTAGAGCTCCTT
The DNA here is from genome assembly GCF_008692635.1 of Crocuta crocuta. NCBI lineage: Eukaryota > Metazoa > Chordata > Mammalia > Carnivora > Hyaenidae > Crocuta > Crocuta crocuta. Next base: position 838 of record NW_027550812.1, read on the forward strand.
AGGCAGAAATGTCCGCCGGATTGGGGCACAAGATGATGGTAGTGCTGTTGCTTCATGCCCTGGTATGACTCATTAAGGCTCTTACTCTATTTTAACCTTGCGTTAGGAGAGTTGGTTTGGCTTGTACTGTTATGATTAAGAGAAAATGTAGCTTCCATTAGCAAAGTCCACCTGAAGTTATAATAATGCCTTGGTAGCCTGCAGATGTCCGAGGCATCAAGCTGACTTTGCTCAGCCAGGGGATACGTTTCACTTTTGCCAGCTGGTTGCAGCAGGTGTGACTGCAATGGCTTTGCCCACAGCACAGGCTTTAGAGTGTGAGCCATGAGCTCTCCTTTTAATGGCACTGACTTGATTGTACTCATGGCTTTTATGAAGATCTGCCAGGCTTTCGGGCAGGTTCTGTTCATGTGCAAGTAATGCAGTGATGCTTTCTCATATGGCTAAAAGCTGGTCATACTTTGATGTTTCCACCATGGCACCTGTGCTCCAATTCAAGCTCCTGCATCATTATCAAGTTCCATCATCTAGTTTTTAAATTTAAGGCCTACAGCTGCAGCTAGGTGAGGAGACATTGTGGGAGACGCTGTGGCAAATTATTTATAGTGGTATTTTTCTGGGGGCCCTGACTTCAAAAGGGAATGGTTCAGTGGTCTCAGTGGGTTGGTCTAAGAATTAAATGAGTGAAAGAATTGAGAATGCAACCTCTAAAACATTAAGGGGAGTGTTAAAAGCCAAGTGCAAATAGCCTCACCAAGTAAGTGAGAAGTGAGCTCTGCCCCTTAGGCTGAAGTAGGACACCTGTTAGTACAGCAAACAAATATACAACCTCAATTCTGGATTAAGGTAACCTTATTGTAAAGGAAGGATCAGTGCAGTATCTAAAAACACGGTTTTTTTTTTTCCTTTCCAATTTTGCTTAAAAATTTTTTTTAAATAGTTTATTGTCAAATTAGTTTCCACATAAC
>NW_027550813.1:0-1811 GCF_008692635.1 Crocuta crocuta
TCACACTCTGCCTCTGACCTTTGACAAAGCCTACAGTCTTCCAGGTCTAGCTCCTTCTCCTACGTCTGCTGTCAGCAAGACAGAAACCCTCTTATAAGATAGTCAGTTCTAGAGGCACACAGCCAAGTCAAGTGATCACTACAATAGTTAATCATCAGGCTGTTTGCTCTCTATAAGGTATTTCTGATTTGAAAAAGAGAAGGCAGTACAAGGTGCTATAGGTGGCTGGCTGGGCCACACTTTAGGCCCTAACCACATGGGGGGCCAAAGGGACCCAGATCCTCAGAGAAAGGACCAGGTGGAATTGTAAGGAAGACAGAATGGAAACAGAGAAACTTCGTGGATGGGCAAGGCCTTAATGATGCCCAACCTGCTACCCCATCTGCCTCCCAGTTTGGGTCCAGACTCATCTTCCCCTCAACCCCTCTATCAACCAGCTTCTGTGGATTCCAGTTCAACTACAGAAATGTCCCTGCCTTCCATCCCTCAGCCTCCTCCCCCGACTTCTCTGTCTACTGCCTCCTCGCCCTCCCCTGAAGCCCCACCCAGATCAGACCCTCCCAGACCCTCTATCACAGCTAGGGCATGTCCATGGGCCTCAGCTGGCATCAAAGCCTTCTTTGGCTTGTTGCCTCACTCACCTGTCACCTGTCCCTCTGCCTCCTAGCTCAGCTCCTGCTGATGTGATCCCTGACAATGCCCTCCCTCCACCTCTGTCTGCCACATGCTCAAGGCTAAGGGCAATGACAAGCCCATGCTCGCCTTTTCTGCTGGCCGTACCTCTTCATACCTGGACCCTAAGTCACACTAGTATTTTTTACTCAGGGACACATTGCTTTCCAGAACAGGACAGTGCCAGAAACATGGAATGTCCTACATTATGTTCAATTACCAAATGACGGAGTAAAACAATGAATGAATGAATGATGTCTAGTTTAGTGGACGAATTTATAGCTATGAACTCTTGGAGGCAAGCTCAGTATCTTTCCTCTGCGTTCCAACTCTTAGGGTAAGACACAGCACACAGAGACAGGCTTAAAAAGTCGTCTTATAATTCAATGATGTTTATTGAACTGAAGGAGAAAAACCAGAAGGAATGAAATATGGTAACCATTAGGTCTGAGCTAGAAATGGGGCTCTCTGGTCCTCTCCTGTCTCTACTAGCAGCCACATGACTTGCACCATTGTCTAAGCCTCAGATCCTACAGCCAATATCTGGAAGAATAGTTTGCTTAAAGCCTATTCTGTGGAAGCGGATTTAATATTTGAAGAAAAGAAACTTGTTTCTAGTAACCACTTACAAGATTTATGGAATTTACTAATAGAGGACGATTTCAGCAACACTGGAGGATTTCACAGCAGCCACTCTGGAGAATAGTCGTCCAGCTCCCCACAGCCACTTCAAGTATGCTGTACGCTTTATACTCCAAGAAACTTTCAAATACTATTTCTCATGTATAAGACAGTGTCTTTGCTGCCAGAAATAGTTTATGTCCTTATTTGCATATATTTACCCACTTACGCATCTGGACTTTAAGTGTAATATTAATGTGGGTATGGCCCAGATCCTATGTACTGATTTGACAACTGTGAAAAGTCAAGTATATGTGACTATTATCATGTATTAAAAAATTCTTTTGGATAGATGCAAACATAATAGTGACACAGATTAGTCAAATCCTTCATGAATCCCTTAAGAGGCTAAGGTCACCATCTCCGTGTATGACTTAAATATTTGAGCTATGCAAGGCAGCTGAGAATGGAAACACATGCAAAGAAACCAGTGGTGCAGTGCGGGGAAAGAATGGCGA
>NW_027550814.1:0-1785 GCF_008692635.1 Crocuta crocuta
CTCTCTCTCTCTCTCTCTCTCTCTCTCTCCCCCCCCCCCTCCCTCCCTCCCTCCCTCCCTCTCCCTCCTTTTCTCTACTCCTCCCCTGCTTGTTCTCTCTCTGTCTCTCAAAAATAAATTATTTTCTTAAATGCTCTTAACTTTTGACCCTACTAGCATAGATCCTAAGGAAATGATCACAGTATAGAAAATGGTTTTGGACACAAAATGTTCTTTCATCATAGTACTATTTTCATAATAGCTCAAAGTTGCCAATCCAATAAGGGAATTATTAAATAAATTAACCATTAATATAACATAAGAGTATACATAAAATATGAGGATAATTGAAAATTACATTAATGAAAGGTTTTTTTATATAAGAAGAAATGATATGTTATGCCAGAAGAATAAAATGTCAATGCACCATAAGATTTCATTTATGCATATTTCCAGCTTTTATACAGTGAACATGTATTATTTTTATAATCAGGTAAAAGCACACTGTTTTCAAAGAAAATAGGAAATTTAGAGAGGTAGTGGTGGGAATGGAGGACTTGGCCAATTCTACCGTTCTGGTCGTCCCTGGATATTAGGGCTTCATGGGGCAGTGGGAGACCACGTATTTATTTAGTAAACATTTCCTGACCACTTGCTGTCTTTAGTTGGGATAAATGAGAAGAATTACATTCCCTGCATAAGTCATTCTAGTGGGAAACCTACAAGGGCAGACAACTGAGTGCCATGGTAGCTCGCATCAGAGTGGTATGCCAAGCCTTACAACAAAAGAAGGAAGAAGCAACCAGCTCGTTGTGAGTGGTCTGGAAAAACATGAGCTGGGCCTCAAATCATGAGTAATACTAATAGCCACTGTTTGTGACACACTATGTACCCGGTACCATATTTGTTTTTCTAATCTCTTCAGTAACTCAATATGGAAGATACTATCAACTAACCTATTAAATCAACAAATATTAATAGAGCACCTTCCATGTACCATCCTGTGTTCTTTTCTAAGCTTGAGAACATGGCATTGATCAGTACAGACAAAAATCTCTGCCTTCATGGAGCTTACATTCTAATAGGAATAGAAAAGAAAACTGAGGCTCAGAGAGGTTTTATGGACACTTGCCCTTAGAAACAGACAGAACCTGGACTTGAACTCACAGTAATCTAAATCTGTTCGCCAGATGGGAAAGAGAGAGCAGGGTCTGCTGGAAAGAAGAAACAGTCTGGTAAAAGCATAGAGGCCAGGAAAAACGTGGTGTGTTCAGAGAACAGGGAACAGGGAATAGTGCGCGGGGCCAAAGCTTTGAGAGACCACAGTGACCAGACTCTATATACATTCTTGAGTTGTCATGCAGAGGACTTGACTTTGTCAAGTGGAACCATTGGTTACTGCTTGGGGTTGGTATGATCAAGCTAGTGTCTGCTGATACACTGTAACAGCACTAAACAACTTGCGTGGACCTCCATGACGTTTTTTACAAGGGCAGCAATATATTTAAAGGTGTTCTTATCCTTCCTGCTTTGTTCTCACATGCATTGAAGTCAGGTTGTATGATACTTTTTAAGTCTTACCATGGAACTAGAGAAAATGTTTGTTATATTGGTGCCTTTTGTTGGTATATTCAAAGCATAGTATATTTTCTGATTAGCAAAGAAATCCCATTGGAAAAGCTATCATGAATCAGTGAGTCTTTTTTCCTCATGTTTTGAGATCAGAGGTAATTTACTTAAAATTCTAGTCCTGGAGGGGCACCTGGGTGGCTCAGTCAGGTAAGTGTCCGACTTCAGCTCAGGTCA